>NW_024802934.1:2026491-2209940 GCF_019175285.1 Sceloporus undulatus
TGCCTTTCTCTGTGGCTGAAAGAGTATGACTTACCCGAGATCACCTAATGGGTTTCAGTGGCTGAGTGTGGATTTAAATTTTGGTTTTCAGAGTCATAATCCAATGCTCAAACCATTACACCATGCTGGCTCTCACTCCAAAGTTTGTTGGAATACAAATACAGTTATCCCACCAGATTCACAGACTTCCGATTCGTGGTTTTGAATTTCCCGTGGGATATGCAGCCATTAAAAACAATGGGCTCCAATATTTCAGTTTTTCTGATTTGCAGGGAGGTTGGAATATATCCCCCATGAATCGGAAGGGACAACTGTACCTTGCTGGCATACTGAAAATTGGGAAACACAGAAGTTGCAGTCCAACTATCTCTGGAAACATGACTCCCATCCCTGAAGTATATAGTTATATTTAGTTGCTTTGGTTGCTCTTCTTGGAACACTAGCAGATATGGCAAAACAGATATCTTGGCCTAACCATGTCATCATCACCTCAGCACTCACAACAAAATAAATTATTATTATTATTATTATTATTATTATTATTATTATTATTATTATTATTATGTGAGGCACAACAGAGGCCAGTACTTGGTGCAGAGCTGTTAACATTTAATGGGGGCATTAAATATGGAATTGTTAGTTGTACCTTAGAAGGAGTGTTATTATATTTTTAAAGTTACAGACACAATGTATAGTAATTATATCTTGCTTACTGGATAAATTATTATATCTACAGCTAAATGTTTTCCTCATCACAGACTCTCCTGGAATCTCTAGCAATCTCTTGCAGAACTCTAGGGTTGAAGAACTCCTGGGTAAGAAACTTTGAACTACATTATCATTGTTTTATTACTAGTTACTTCCAAGCTCTACCTAATAGTAAGCATTGTCTCTGTGATTTTTTCTCCATTAGCAATGGCAATTGTTCAGTTCTTATCTATTAAACAGAAGGTTATGACTTGCAGAAAATGTGATATTCAAAAGAGAATGAGAAAAGAAACAAATCAGAATGTAAGAAGGAAATAAGAATGTGAGAAGAAAAGAAATTAATAACAAAATTACAGCTTTAAGTGACCCCCCTTTGAGTAATGATGAATGTAACTCTTAAAGTATTGGAAAAATAATAAATTAAGAACACAGCTACTGAGACCTGCACATTTTTTCTTTGCCCTTTCTTGTGTGCAGATTAGTTTTCTAAGACTGAAGGGAATAGGTTGTATAAACCACTGACCATTGTAAGAAAGAATTGAAATTTGATCTTGTCCTTGGAATATTGCTTTTCATATCCCAGTTTGATCATAGTTATAGCCAAGACAGCTTAGCAAAAAACCCACAGTAAACTTACTGTCTTTTGGGAAACTAAGGCATTTCTCTCAACAGTGTCATAAAATTATTACTGAAATAAAGAAATGAAAGGTTTTCAAAGTTCAAACACTTCCTAGTCCAGTGGTCTGTGTGCCGGGAATACCATTGGTCTGTCTGCTCAAATACCACAACCTGAACTGTTGTTAATGCTACTGTAAAGCCACAATTAAATTTGTTTGGCTTTTCCCTCTACATATCTAGCATTTGTTTTTGGCTCAGGATTTAACACTTTCTGCAGATATATTTTAATTGGGGCGGTGGAGGGGAGAGCTTGACCAGAAGAAAAGCATTTCTTTTGAGAAATGTTAAAAGGTTCAGTCAAGTTTATGCTGAAATAAGCTGCTGCTGAGGATCCAGTTCTGGTGCAGTTTGTAAGCCCAAAGTTTGTAAGGAGTGGTGCAGTGAGATCATTTTAGATGATGGATACAGTGGTCTTACACATGTCATTGTATGTGGGACTAAGCAGAAGAGATAGGGCAGGAGACAGGAAGAAAAACCTAGTGACTGAGGTTTGAGCTACACTTACAAAATAATGCATGATTCTGAACCAGTTTGACCCATTTTGCACCATACTGACATGTTTAAATCTACACTGACCACGTATTCATGGTCAACCATTGCCACTTTGTGACAAAAGGGAATGTCCCACCAGTTCTGTGTGATCGTTGCACTGGGTTATTTTGAGTCACACTTATATGGTGACTGCTTTATTTTTCCTTTCCAACATGCATTACACTTATCAACTAATAATATTTTCATCTTTCCTGTCCATCTAACCACTGACCTTGCACTCTCAATGGATGACTACCCAACCAATCCCACCCCTCTTCTCACCCTAGTGAGTAAACAAAGGAACTTTAAATGCATCCAGACACAGGCAGCTCCAAGTAAAAGGAGGGGAAAAGTTTCTTGCTTTGCTTTGCTTTTCCTTTCTTTTCCTTTTCTTTCCTTTCCTTTCTGAATACTTAACTGAGTTATGTTGCTCCTGACATTAGCTCTTTCCCCCCATAAACCAACCAGACAAACCATGAATTAATTGAGTTAAAATCTATCTTCTCTATTCATGCCCCAGGAATGGGTAAGCAAGGAAACTTTAAATAAACACACAAGGGACAGAGTGCACGAAAAGGGAGCCAGACAGGGGAAGTCAATGATCAGAAGACTGGGGCAAGGATTGACCGAAGAGCTTCCACCCTTTCCACAGTTGACACTTTGCTAGGTTTTGCCCAAACCAGACCACAGAGAAATATAACGTAGCAGATAGTCAACTATAGCAAGTTGACCTGGATAGACTTCACACAGGCTAGAGCCATAGGAAGGTGAAGGGAGGAGGAGGAGGATCAGTGGTGCCACAGCTGAACAGCTTTTACCCTATTTCACTTTGACATGATCCTGGTGGGAGAGAAGCTTAGCCAAGTCAACTTACCACAGTTGACCCTCTGGTAGGATAGGCAGAGCATTCTCATTGCTGCTCAAGACAAATAGTTTCTGGCCTCTGGGTTTGAACAAAAAACATGGTGGCATCAACTCCCTGGTGAAGGGCAGGGCAACCTTGTAGTTGCACTGGCTGTGGTATTCACCAGTTTAGTGAGAAATCACAAGGGTTCCCTGAGCCTCCCCATCCCTTCCAATGAAAAAGATGTTCCTTAAAAATAGGAATCACTGTCAGGGAGGGCACAAATCATAGAATAACACCACTTCTCAGAACTACAGCACTTACACTGAACATTAAAAATAACATGGTGAAAACGTGCTTGCCAGATGAAGCATTCAACCCACCAATATGTGCTGTCCCCCTTCCACCTACACCCCACACCCTTATGCCAAACTAATCCAGCAGGACCCACATTTCAGAAAACAAGAAAACATTCAGCATTCCCTGGAAACCACAGAGTAAAGAGTGAGTTTTTCACAATTGCATTAAAGCTTAAAAGAACCACTTTCACTGAAAAAATAATTGTGTATTGTGTGTTTCTGCAGCAGTTGAAATAAAATGAAGATGAATTATTTTGGTAGTGTGGCTACAACCTGAGAGGGAAACAGGTGTAGTTGCAGCAAAATGATAACATTGCTCTCATATAATAGTTCTGCCTCTCCCATGAAATCTTTCTTTGGTTGCCAAATTTCTAGCAGAAACATAATACTTCAGCTGAGCATTTTGAAATATGACTTAGGCATCCATAGAAAAGGGGGCAGGATTAAACACTGACCAGAATGGAAAGTGCAGTCAAGAAATAAGAAGATTAGGAATGGGAAGAGCAGCTATGAAAGAATTGGAAAAAATACTGAAGAGCAAAGACATACAACTGAACACTAAGATCAGAATCATTCAGGCTTTTGTATTCCCAATTATCATGTATGGATGTGAGAGCTGAATAGTGAAGGAACCAGACAGAAAGAAAATCAACTCATTTGAAATGTGGTGCTGGAGAAGAGTACTTAGGATACTATGGACAGCCAAAAAGACAAACAAATGGGTTCTTGAATAAATCAGACCAGGGCTCTCCTTGGAAGCAAAGATGATTAAGTTGAAACCATCATACTTTGGCCACATAATGAGAAGGCACAGATCACTAGAAAAAACAATAATGTTATGAAATGTAGAGGGTAGAAGAGAGCGAGGAAGACCACAAACCAGATGGATAGGCTCAATCAGGGGGGCTGTGGGCAAGGGCATGCAGGATCTGGGCAAGGCAGTGGAGGATAGGGATTCTTGGAAATGTCTCATCCATGGGGTCGCCATGAGTTGGAACCAACTCAAGGGCAGTTAACAACAACAAAAATTTGTCCAGGGAATGCAAACACAGCAGATGTAAGTGTTCCAGAGGTGAGCAATTTTCTATGACTCACTCTCTAAAATGCTACATAGCTGAGGACTGCAGGAAAATTTTGTGTGATTCTTATTAGGGACATGATTTCATTTTGCCCCCCACCCTATAGCTATGATTCAGGAAAGGAATGGCCACCGTGACCTGTATCAGCACAGCAGTAGAGAGAGAAAATAGAAGGAACTGAAAGAGTTTAAAACCTTGTTTTAACTTCCCCTCCCACAAATAAATAAATAGAAAGGGAAAGGGAAAAAATGACAAAGGGGGAAGGAAGGAAGGAAGGAAGGAAGGAAGGAAGGAAGGAAAAGAGTGATATATTCCAAGTATATATAATTTGACATTATAAACTTACTTAATAACACCATCATGATTGCTGGAACAAATTGACTTTGTATTTTCCTGGGAAATACATTTAATTGGGAATAAGGACAGTTGTTATACAAAAGAATGATTATTTTTGAAAAGACAGACAGACAGATGTCATCCTGTGATCATGTACATATCATGTCCATCCCTCAGCTATGATATTCTGAAAAATATGAAGATGCTAAGGACACTAGAACACTCAGTGCTCATGCAACCTTCATCACCTACTCCTTTCTGGTGGTCACTAGAAAAGCTGCTGAGCTGTAGATTCACTGGACTTTGGGCCACAGGCCAGTACTAGCAATAGCACTGAAAGCAGGTAGTCTGGAGAGGCATGAGGAGGGAGTCTGTGGGGCCACATAAGGAGCTGAGATGTTTCAACTAAGAGCTGGTTTAAATGGTATCACCTTATTAAGGCAGATAAACTGCATTTGTGAGGTCAACTGAAAGAATTCAGTCTATTATATCAGATGACTATACTCAAGCTATTTTGTCAGCTTGCCTTAAAAATATCTCTAAAAATACTTAATAATGAAGAACACAAGAGCCATGCTCTTTTTACCTTTTGAATGACCACTACTAAACTTTAATAAGCTTTAAGAACATAGGATCATAAACATAAATATGAACAGAACACAAACATTTTGGGTCACTCCAAAGATCCATACAGTAAGGAAGGTGACTAAAATGGTGAAGGGTCTGGAAACCATGAGCTATGAGGAACGACTTAGGGAGCTGGGGATGTTTGGAAAAAAGAAGGTTAAGAGGTGATATGATAGCCCTGTTTAAATATTTGAAGGGATGTCATATTGAGGAGGGAGCAAGGTTGTTTTCTGTAGCTCCAGAGAACAGAACCCAGAACATTCGATGCAAGCTGCAGGAAAAGAGATTCCACCTCAACATTAGGAGGAACTTCCTGACAGTAAGGGCTGTTCGACAGTGGAACAAACTCCCTCGGAGTGTAGTGGAGTCTCCTTCCTTGGAGGTCTTTAAGCAGAGGCTGGATGGCCATTTGTCGGGTATGCTTTGATTGGGATTTCCTGCATGGCAGGGGGTTGGACTGGATGGTCCTTGTGGTCTCTTCCAACTCTATGATTCTATGATTTTATTCAAACAGTGGCCAGAAAGAGACTCGTGGGAAGGCCACATGCTCCACAGAAACTGATGTACAGAGTCAGATCACTTAAAACATTGGAGATAAGAGTTGAGACTCCCTTTTCTGAAATGCTTGGGACCAGAAGTGTTTTGGAATACCTGAATTTGCACATATGTAAATAATGAGATATCTTGGAGATGGACCCATGTCTAAACACAAAATTCATTTCATATACACCTTATATGCATAGTCAGAAATTAATTTTATATTTTGATAGTATTTTTAAAATAATTTTCTGCATGAAACAAAGTGTGTGTACACTGAACCATCAGAAAGCAAAGGGGTTACAATCTTAGTCACGCAAGAAAAGAGTTTGGTTTTTTTTTTTAATATTTTGGATTTCAGAATTCCAGACAAGGGAGACTCAACATGTAATATATAATCATCCAGAGCAAGAGCCAATTATAGTTTTATTATTAAGTTATTTATCTATTAAAATATTTTTACCCAACTTTTTATCAAAAAGATCTCAGGGTTGCTTACACATACAGTGGGCCCTTCCCTTATTCGAGGGATCCGTTCCGGACCCATCCCTCTGCGTAAGGGAAAAAACACATGAAAACAATGAGGCGCGTGCATGTGGCATGGTGCTTTGCACGCACCATGGGCGTGTGCACTATTGTTTTTTGCACGGCTTCAGCATAAGCTGAAAGCCACGTATGGCATGCCCACATATGGTGTGGGAACACTGTAACATTAAAACAAGTTATTTTTTTTAAAAAAACAATGAAAATAATTTCACTTAGCTGAAAACATATTAAAATAATAATGTGTTAAAAGCAGCTTTAAACTTTCTAAAAATATTTGGGATAAATTAACGAGGCCCAAAGACCTTGATGAAAAGCCATTTTCACTTGGCACCTTAATACAATGAGTGTTGGCATCAATCAGACCCTCAAAGAGAGGGCTTTCCACAATTGAGGTGTCACAGCTTAGAATGCCTTTATGCTACTTGGTTCTGTCTAATCTGCTTCATGCTACTCAGGTTGTCAGATATCTCTATACAGAAAATTCCAAATTTAATTCTGTATTGTATTAAACAATAACAAGTAGGTTTGGAGTCATAGGTTGCACAGTCTATGAACCTCAACATAGTTCTGCAAATCCTTTATCCCTCTCCATGTGAGGTGGGGAGAGAAAACGGTCTCTGGTGTACAGGACTTACAGTTTAAATATTAACCAAGCTAATTAACTGATCTTGTGAATGTAATGCACTTTCTGAACTTGCACTCCAGACTACAGATTTAAAATTATTTTAAAGACTCTTCAGCTGTGAAGACACACTGGCTATTCAGAGAGGCATCTGCACTCTGTTATGTTGCGTCACACAAATGTTTGGACACCACCTCTATATCTTATGGCAAGCACAGTCTCTTGACAGCATGCAAAAAAAGATGCTAACGCATATGATTAATGATGGGAGTCTTCTTCCAATGTTAGTTACATTCCCCAAGTGGAAAAAAAGGTGAAAGCAGCATTCTCCATTAGCAAGTTAAATGATTGGCTGGAAGCTACTGCTTCATCCACCAAAAGAACACTTCCTCCCTTGTGAGGATGTGTCAGAAATATTATTATGTTTTACACCATGAAAACATGGCTTTAGATTGATTACATAAGGGGCTAAGTCTACCTTATGTGCAAATGGTCCTATTAGAGTCTGAAACTGAGTGGTTTATGTTTGCTTGCTTGCTTGTTTAGAGAAGTTGGTTTACGTAAAGTTTGAAAATGTGACTTTCTATTACATATTTATTTTTATCCCGTCTTTCTTCCAAAGTGGGACCCAAGGTTGTCAACAACATATATAAAACACATTAAAACAACAATTAAAATCGTACAATTAAAATTGTAAAAAATATTTTAAAATTACAAATATAAAATTTAAAACATACAAAGTTAAAAATAATAATCTAAAACCAACCCCCTACATGTGCATGCAATATTCTGTGTGGTACCAGTACAAAATGGCTGCAGAGATAAAAGCAAAGGCAGCCCACATTTCTCATCAGCATGTGGAGTAGAACATGGGCCCCCACAGTGACTACGATGTTACTCTCTACACAAATGGTCTCCAGGCTGCAATAGTACACATGTACTATTTTGTAAAGTGAGACCAACTTAATCTGCTCTTCATCAAAACTTAAATGCTTCTTTCTCTTGCTCAACAAAGTGTCTGAAAATTCACAAGCTGATGGATAAATCAATTTTCCCTATGGAAACAGGATCCCATTATTCAGCAAAGAAGGGATGTTTTTTGGAAAGGAGAAGGAAGAGTGATGCAACACTGAAGCAGCTGCAAAACTGTTTACACTATTTACGTGAGAAGCTCTGCTTGTTTGGTACCAGTTATCTTGCATTAGAAGCCAGTTGGTTATCTGAAAAGTGCACTCTGTGTTGAGCTATACAAGTCTCTAGCCACTTAGAGAACTGTACAGTATGTAGCTGTTAGAGCTGTCTAAAGTTCTTCCCCTTCTTCTGGTGTCACACCCACCAAATTTAACTACATACCCAGCATCAAAGTACAGGAAATCTTGTCCTGTCTGCTGTAGTGAAACATGCTCTACAAGGTTATGCATGGGTGCATGGGGGGACACCAAATGCAGTGCTAATGGGTACCTGATGCCTTCATTTTTCATATCTGTGGAGCACCCACATTCTAGCTTCTGCATTCTATTAGCTGTAGCCATGATAATCAAAAGATGTTGGACATTCATTGTCACAGGCATAGTAAATGACTTACATGGGTGTAATCATCTGCACCTTGACAAACTGAATTTGCCAAAGGATATTTCAAGATGGTAACATTCTTCTTAAATATGAGAACATCTCACAAATAGTTTTCTGTTTCTATTTAGAAGGGCCAACTTGAACATCTGGTAATTTTCCATCTGTTAAACATTCAACATTTTGACTCAAATATATATCTTTTATTGCACACCAACCAAGCCCATACTTAGAATATTAATTAATATGCCTGAAAAACCCTCATCATAACAGAACAGCAAGTACATTAGCATAAATCAAAGAAATGCTGACCTTGGTGGTCTTACAGCATTATCTTTGGTGTAAAAAACAAACAACACACACACATTTTGACAGCCAACATAGCTTTAGTATGTCTCCATATTAAATGGCATAACTTAGCATCTCTCAAAGTAAGGAAAGAACAATTACTATCAAAGTGTACATTGATATAATTTCTGTCCACACAGGTGGTCTCCATCCACCTATGATGTTGGTAAAGCCCTGTACGTTTTACAAAAGTATGTAAATTTTAAACAGTGTCATGATATTGCTTGCAGATACAATATAACCATGGGTCTAGCTATAAGCAAAATGAGGGCATTGTCCCACAAATAATAATACTGTCCCCCCATGAAATTTTCCTTCAATAGACAAATTTCTAGTATTGATGAGAGTGACACACTGAAATTATTCACACCTAGGCCATGTTCCCACTATGACTTAAGCGTGTTCAACAAATGGGAATGGTGGGTCTGAATCGCATCATTCTGGAGGGAAGGGACTAATGGCAGAGGGGTGTTTACCATCCCTACTGAATTTGTGGTAGATCCACCATTCCCCTCTCCCAGCGCTGCCTTTGTGCTTGTGGTGTGACCTATGAGTGCATGATTTTTTTAAAAAATAAACTCGATAGAAGATTCAATTCATTGGTTTTGCAACTACAGTTGGCCCTCCTTATCCACGGATTTTTTTATCCATGGGTTCAAGCATCCATGGCTTGAAAATATTCAAAAAAAGTATAAATTTCAAGTTATCAAACTTTGATTTTTCCATTTTATATAAGGGACTCCATTTTGCTATGCCATTGTATTTAATGGGACTTGAGCATAAATATTTTGTTATTCACGGGGCTTCCTGGAACCAACCCCAGTGGATAACAAGGGTCCACTGTGTTTGCAATTATCTGGGCAATCTGATGGCAGAAAACCAATGAACTGAATCATCTATATATATATAAAATCTCCATACCCAGGTTGCCGCATACATCACTGATGACACACAGAAGATTGTCATGCATTTTGAAGCAGCACAAACTAGTGGGGATGACAATTGTGCCAAAAAAGAAGCGATTATAAAGATCCACTTTCATAGTGGTAACGATGGACCTTTTGGAATCAATTTACCAACACGGAGAGGAGGTGAATCACAAACCAATTTAAATGTAAGTGGGAATGATCCCCTAGAATTATTTTATTTGCTGTCTTTGTATTCCCTTGGGAATGTTTTGGATGCCTAGACTGTACTACTAAATGCTCACCAGAAGATTTAATTTATTGCAATGCTAGCAATTTGCAGAGTTAAGGAAATGTTTATTGAGGAACAAAATTCTTAAGGGGGATAAATGACCTCATTGAACTCCACTCCATAGTTACAAACCATGAATGTGACTATCTTGTGCTGTATAACAGACATGTAGCCCAAGGACATATTACATCCCTGTACATTGAAGGCTTTCACTGGAAGTCCTTCTCTCACTACCTATTCATCAAAGCTGCTGAAAATCCCCTCTCAGATGGTACTTCATCTTTAGAATACTTCCTCCAGAGTTACCCATCTTGTTCTCAATTTTTATGTATTTCCCTTTTTTTTGTAAAGGCCTTTTTAAACTATATATATATATAAATTCCAGGCCCTTTTCTGTGATTCTGACATATGTTGTCTTATCTGCTGTTGTTATAGTAGTTTAGATTTTATTGTTTTTCTTGTCAGTTTATATGGTGAACTGCCGTGGGAATGTTGAAGAGTCTTGTTGAAGGAAGGAATACAAATTTATACACTAAATCACTATCATTTATTTTAACAACCCACATGACTACCTCAGTTAACATAGTAAATGTGTTCTGGACATTACTTCTTTAACAGAAGTAGAAATGGGACCAAATGAAACATGGAACACAAAAGAAAGGGACAGTTTAACATGTTTCATCAAGCTTTTTCTTCAAATCTAACAATATGCACATAAGAAATAGGGGATAAAAAACAGGTCATGTACATCTTGCATAAGTGAACAAAATAGTTTTAATTTTTTTAGAGACTCTTAAATGCTTCTTCCCAAATTCATCCAGGGATTATTTTTAACCAGCCTTCACTTTTTTCATGATTACCATTTTAGGACTAACCCTATAGATCTGTAGTACCTGAACTTGTTGGAAGTCACTGGTGAGGCAGGCTCATCTGCTTTTCTCCTGTCTCTTTCTTTTGCTGTTCACTCATGCTAGGTAAGGCATCTGGATGTAGCTAACATTTACCTTGCTTGTTGTAGGCAGACACACCCAGCTAAATCAGGTTCAGCTAGAGGAGAATCCCACTGTTCTCCAGCACAAGCATTGTTTAATACATTGTTAAATGGAGACACACTGTGCAACCTGGCAAAGCTGTGTTACTGCAGCCTTCCTTTGTTATCCCCCAGTTCTCTAAAAGACTTATAGCTAATTGGTAGACAAGGAGGAAGAGGGAAAGGCTAGGTAGATATATATATATATATATATATATATGTACAAAACTTTTAAAAAGGGACTTCACTCCCAGAGGCTTGGATAACAGATGTATACCTGGATATGTAGGCTACATATATAAACATGCAGCTGGATATTTAAGGCTTTGCATGGATGTCTTATTGGAATAAGAAGTATAACTATACTACACATGAGCTTGGTACCACTTATCTGTCATGGCTTTGTCCTACAGAATCCTGAAATACATGGTTTGGGGAAATACTTAGTATTCTTTTCTAGAGAACTCTAAAACTGAGGTTCAAGGACTGCATTAGAACTCTGTAACAGAATTGAAAATATTTCATGGAATATAAATCCCAGCTTTCCTTAGGATGGGTGCATGACAGCTAAAGTGGTATCAAACTACTATAGCTGTGTAGTGGAGCTATTTTCTAGCTCTAATATATTTATATGAACATTGACAATTGAACTAATTTTGCACACAACACACCCATTTTCTCTAGAACAGAGGAAGTTAGCAATGTTTGTCAGGTCACTGCTCCTTGTGAGTAGAGTACACCCACAAATATTTCACTGCTAGGAATTGAAAACAAATTTTTTGTGGTTGTATTGAATATCCATTTTGTAACTCCTGACACCAGCAGTAGGGCAAACCACACCAAGCTTAAACATTGTTTGTTATGCATTTCAACAAATAAAAGATGTGCATAGAACCATGCATACATTTTAAAATTACATAATAAAACTACTTATTTTTAAAACACACGGACAAACACACTTAAGTCAATGCAGAGCATGTGTTTAAGAAGTGAATGTTAGGATAAATGCATACCAAATGAATGGGAACATTAGGAAAATGTGTGTATAAGTATGCATGAATTTCTATGTGGAGAAGAAATTGAGATAAAACTGAAAAACTAATTGAAGGCAAGACTGGCAATTTTTCATGTTTCTATTGCACACTCACTTAGAAATAAAAAAGCAGGACTCACATGCTGGGGTTAAACTTGGGCACACACTTTTTTGAAATATTTGCAACCCCCACCTTACATTAGGGCCTTCCCTAGGGTAGAATTATAGGCAAGGGCAAACCCTGACCTTCTGTTCCTCCATGACAGGTCATGTCAACTAGTCCCTGTGTCAGTCTGCTACTTCACACTTTGTGGCATCATTGGGTGGGGGAGTAGGGGGTACAGACCACACTGGATGACACCCCAGAAGAAGGGTAACACCCAGCCGGACCCCCCATGTCAGTGCCATTGCCTTATTCCCCTCATGAGAACAGTATCATGAGGAGAGTAAGGCAGTGACAACAGGGGAGCCGAGCATCTCCCCACCTTGCTGTCTACACCTTGGCATAGCATGAAACGGCAAGGGAGCATGAGTAGAACAATGCGGCATGGAGGGGGGCTGGTCACACTGCCTCCCTACCATGTGCTAATCTACACAAGTAAACAGTGCTCTAAAGACAGGGAGTATGCCCAGCTCCTCCTTGCTGTGCACTGTTGTATTCACAAGCAAAGCACCAGCGGCAGTGAGGTAGGTGGCACATTTTTCGCCTCACCCCTAGAAGTCCCACCTGGAAGCCCTGCCTCCAACATCAGGTGATACCCTAGGCTGTGATGCCACTTAGCCAACTATGGATTGTGAGAGACCTGCTCTACCCACTGCCCCCCTTACACCCCAGTCATTTAAGGAAGGCATGGGCAAGACATCTTCCCAATATCTGAGCCTCATATGATCCAGGAAGCTAGCCTGGAACCCAACCCTTCACCTCAAGGATGCCTTGCTGGGTGCACACCTATGCTAAAATCCTTTTAACTTTCTGAAATAGTGTCCCTATGTGACCTTTTTAAATGGCACTTGCAATTTTGCTGAAGTGCCCCTGAGCAAACAGCATTGCCAATCAGGCAACAGGGTCAAAAATTCCTGCCCAGATCCAAAATGGCTAGTCAAAATCTGCACTGACCCACAGAGCAGAAGGGTGGGCCAACCAAACAAACAAGAAGGCTGATACATTGGAACTTTATTCTCCACTAAATGCTGCCCCAAACAAACAAACAGCTTCATTTATATACTACTTCATACCGAACTAGCAGTGTCTAAGCGGTTTACAACTGTAAGCTAATTGCCCCCAACAATCTGGGTACTCATTTTAGCGACCTTGGCTGTATGCAATCTCCTTGGCTGAGATTGAACTCACAACCTTATGGTTTTGAGTGAGTGGCTGCAGTACAGGCATTTAACCACTGTGACACCAGTGTCAGTTGCATTACAACTCTATCGTTATGGTGCTTGTGGCTGCATTTTCTGAGGCATGCAAGATTGGCTGTGGCCCATGGAGCTACAGAAGGGGAAAGGAGGTAAATGTTTGCTTCGAGGCCTTGGTAAATGTGAAGTATATAGTATATAGTATGTAGCTGAGACTTATGGAGCCCTGGTGGCGCAGTGGGTAAATGCCTGTACTGCAGCCATTCACTCGAAACCACAAGGTTGCGAGTTCAAGACCAGCAAAAGGGCCCAAGCTCGACTCAGGCTTACATCCTTCCGAGGTCGCTAAAATGAGTACCCAGACTGTTGGGGGCAAATTAGCTTACTTGCTGTTCACCGCTATGATCTTTGGAATAGCAGTATATAAATAAAACAAATTATTATTATTATTATGTAACCAGGCATGCACCCTCCAGTCATGTTGCAATGTCAACTTCCATGATTTCTCACCATTAGCTAGATGGCCCTGATGGAAGATGTAGTCCAGATCCTATGAAGCATACTAGGTTGGAAAGACTGGTAGAATCTCTCAGTCTGAGGACACCGTGATACATTGCAGAAACCTGACATTCATTTCATCAATCTAGTTTCTTTTTATTTCAATATTTACTGCAAGAACATTGTTTTTACAACTGCTATTATGGTCATTATGTGTTTCCTTGTTCTCGTTAAAATAAAAACCTAATATCTGCAACCAGCACTGAAATTTATTTGACAGTTTTTCTTTCTTACCTTTTTTAAAAAAAGTTTAACTAACGTGTGTCATCAAAGCACTTAAACATGACAATTCAGATAGCTGTCAGAAATGACAACTTACCAAAATGTTTACAAACTGTTTGATGCCAGTAAGTTACATATGGATAGAGATTAGGAAATACTACCACACTCAAGATAAGTGTTTTATTCCATTTGTATACATTTGCCTTTCCATTTCCTTTTTTAATTATTTTTCTAATTTTTGGCAAAAGAATATCTCATATGCTTATTATTATTATTATTATTATTATTATTATTTTCTCATATCCCGCCTTTCTCCCAATACAGGGACTCAAGGAAGTGAACAGCAGATTTAAAACCATACAGCACTAAAATGTATACATATAAAAATTAAAAAAAACAAATAAACTATTTTAAAAGTTAAAACAGTTTTGAGTTAAAATTTAAAGTTACAATATAATCCTTAAAATTTTAAATAGCACAACATTCCTAGTCCTTATTGATTTGCAAAGACCTGCCAACACAGGAACGCCTTTACCTGCTGCCGGAAGGACAGCAGTCCTGCTCTCCCTAGGGAGGGAATTCCAAAGCTTGGGAGCAGCCACCGAGAAGGCCTTCTCTCTTGTTCCCACCAAATAAATACCGTAAATAAATAAATGAGCCTGAGAGGGTGGTGGGACAGAAGCTAAGAAATAGCAGAGCATGAAACTAGCAATTGTACTGCTGCTGCATGAGAGGACTTAGCATATTTCTTTAATGCTGCTAGAAACCTACTGGAACATACCATTGAGATGTCATATCCAGCAGGAGTATGTTAAGAGTATGTTAGGCTGAGCTTGTGGGGGCGGAGGATGGCTTTTGACTTGGAGTGAATCTACACTGTAGAAATAAAGCAGTGCGACACCACTAACTGCCATGGTTCCATCCTATAGAATCCTGAGATTTGTTATTTTGTGATGCACCAACACTCTTTGAAAGACCTTGTAAAACTGCAAGTCCCAGGATTCCATATGATGAAGTTACATTACTTCAAGTGGTACCTAACTGCATTAATTCTACAGTTTAGATGTGCCTAGGACTGTCAGCATTCCCTGGCCAGCATGCTGGTGGGGGATTCTTGGAGCTGTTGTCAAGAAGTCCAAGAATTTTTTCTACGCTCTAGGTTGATTAGAAGAAATTGATTAAATATAAAGTGTGTTCCAACTAGAGCAGACTGAAATAAATGGAAATGTCATTTCCGGTGGGTTACTTTGGTTGGGATTTATGTTGAGTTTGGCCTAAAATGTGCAGCTGCAACCCATATGGCAGTTTGCTGAGTGGTGCCCAGTGACAAGAAGAGAGTGAAGCACTTCTCAATATATCTTTCCCCACCTCCAAAGGTGAGTTAATGCCCATGTTAAAATGCAATGGGTGCTACTGAATGTTGCGTTTAGAAGGCTGGAAGGACAGGTACTATTGTCCTGCTTGACAAAGCTTTACAAATCTCCTACTCTGAGATCTGGTAAGGATTAAAGTTACAGGATTCAGTTTGGCAAGCCTAGATATATTGGGCTACAGTTCCCATCATCTCTATCCAGCATGGATAATGGTAGGGGGATATGAGAGTTATAGTGAAAATCATGATTCTAGAGGCTCAAAGATTCCCTCACTTTTGCCCTGAAGCTAAACTATTTCTCCTGGCTAATGTATGCATTACAAAGGAGTATAGCTGGCAAGCTTTTATCCATCTTCTGTCATCTGCATAGAAATAACTTGGAAAAGTTCAGAAGAAATTAGAAGAGATTTGGTTGACAGCTGGGCAAACTGTAGATGTACCTTAACTATAACCATAAATAACCAATCAAGCTAAATTGATGCAAATCCAAGTATTGTGCTTAAACGGTTTGATGACTGAATTCCAACAGTCTTTCCAGATGTGCAGTTCTAATTCATTTGTTTGTAGAAGATCCAGATGTCTTTCCTCAGATGAGAGTTTCTGCTCTAAGAATATTTCATTTTCTCCCTTTCACACCGACAAGAATATTATTTTATCACCATGATAATGCAGTGTATTTTGCAGCTAATGGATTCCATTTTATTGTGGATGCTTGACGGATGTAGGTTCATTTTAAATCTTTGTTGAGTGTTGCTTGTGTTATAATCAATAACCATACAAAAGTTCTCTCTCCCAGTATACATACCACTTTGTGATATATTTTTTAAAAAAATATTTTATTGCTTTAGAGTCTGAACAGTTTTCTGCTCTGCACAATTTGTAAAAATACTCATATAGCTTAATGGCAAGCAAAAATACCATTTGTGCCTCTAAGACTTTGTCTCCCAAATGGCTTCCACCCCTACACAACTGTAGGGCACCTCACATATGCTTTCTTCTTAGAATGGATGGTGTGTCTGTGCAGCAGTTTTCAGCCAGAGCAGAGAGTCTTAACTGAGCAACATCCCATTGTTGTTTACAATTCATGGTTAGAATTTCTTGAGTACATTCTGGAGGATCTGTTGATAATACCTGATGAGACAATGAAGGCTACTTGAGAAGTTGTCCTGCCCTTGCAAAATGCAATTTGAAATGACAGACACTGTACATGCTTAAGAACCAAATTTTGTGACCAGCTCTGAGTCAATATTTACTCCATCAACACTGGTATCGACTGAATAACACCTCTAGCCATTCATACCTTTCCCCTGTTTGCATAGGCAAAAAAACAGAACAAAAAAGTAACTGAAAAGGCCATAAGATGTATAAGCTCCTTGCAAACATTAAGTTGTGTATAGCACTGTGAAAAGCCAGAATGATGTAGTAGTTTGAGCATTGGACTATGTCTATGGAGACCAGGGTTTGAATTCTGGCTCGGCCATGTAAATCCACTGGGTGACCTTGGATAAGTCACATTCTCTCAACCTCAGAGAATGGCAATGGAAAACCCATTCTGAAGAAATTTGTCAAGAAAATTCAATGATAGATTCACCTTAGGGTCGCCATACATTGGAAATGATTTGAAAGCACACAGTAACAACAATAGCAGCAAGAACTGCTGACAGCCTCAAGACTTGACAAAATCTCTTTTTATGATTCTTTCCACAAAATGCTATACCAAGTGCACCTAATCTCATCATTCTGTTTCTTCCACTTATCTTCTTATTTAAACCTTCAACTGATATTTTAAACTTATATATGTTGATTTATTGTCAATTGTAGCTACAGAATTATTTGGCATGGACCATCTGACAAACTCCTTGAATAAACTCTAATATGGCAGATTTCCTAGGAGTGAATGAAGGCAGAGCTACCTTTCAGGTCACCTTTCACCATTTGTTGTATATGCAAAACATTTTGTCCCCTTTTCCCATGATCAAGGAATGGGTACCTTGGAACATCAAATTCCAGAAGGGAGTTTACTGAAGAACACTTTAGATCACATTCATTTCTTCATCCACTGATTTACAAGCTTCTGATTTACAAGCTGTGAATGAATAGTAGCCTTCAACAACAGGAAGCTCTGCCATTGAGAAACCTGATATCTTCACATGGAGCCCAGAGACAAGCCTCAGTGCCTTCAGGAAAATTCACTCCAGGAACACCAGTAATCAGAGCTGTTAACCAGAAGGAAATGTCTTCAGTGCACTTACATGGCTCTTAATCAGCTACTGACAGAGCGCCTTTGATCAATGGATTCTGAAAATGAGGTTAACTGAAGTTTACAATATGTCTACACACATTTCACAGTCAATCCCAAAAGTACACATTCAGAGAAATCATTCAGTCATGGATCTTTCCACTAGTCTCCATTTGATTCCTTGATATCTTGGAGAACTGGCTGAAAGAGATAAACTATTCATGTATGTTGGAAAACTCCCAGTGGTTGCAAGAGTACTGCTCTCAGCAAATGGATTTCAACCTCAGAAATTATAAATGCAGCTCTAAAATTTATATTCAAGGAAAAATAATTTACACATTCCTGGTAGGACGTGAATAGTTATTTTGTTCTGTTTTGTTTTAGAATGATTTCCACCCAAGTTATTTTTATTCAGATTCACATAGCCTCATTAGAATTACACAAGATTTATTTTTTTCCTTTTAGCTAGGGATTTCTGTTTTCCACTGAGTTATTATTTCACCAAATAATTGTTGTAATGTTTAAACATTATAACACAGTTTTACACCATTAGTTGCTGATATCATTAGTAAAAATCAATGGATTGAAACTTGTGGTCCCACTGAAATCAGTAGCTAAGTCAGACATGACATCAGACACATTCATCTCAATGTGAATGCTGTTCATTTAATTTAATGTGGACTCAGTCCAAGAATAGTATTAAATATAATTATGAGGTATGGGAGGCCTTATACTGGATGGGATTCATACAGCCTTTCAGGTGCTGCTTCACTACAACTCCCATCCATCCATCCATCCATCCATCCATCCATCCATCCAGTATAACCAATTGTGAGGAACTATGGGACTTCAATCCAACAACACCCATATATTTCCCATCCCTTCTTAGGAAAAAAACCAATTTAGGGGTGAACTTGAGGTACAATTCCAGTCTTCACATATAGCATTTCAGCATTATCAACAATTTTACAGTTGGCCTTCCGTATCCATGGATTTCTTATCCATAGATTCAAACATTCACAGCTTGAAAATTATATATATATATATATATATATATATATATATATATATATATACCAATAACCAATCCTTTATTTTGCCATTTTATATAAAGGACTCTATTTTACTACACTGTTGTATTTAGTGGGACTTAAATAATCATGGGGGGGGGGGCTAGACCCAAACCTCAGCAGATACCAGGGGCCCATATATTGACAACAACAAATAGAAAGAAGGCAAAAAGTTATTAATTTCAATGGTACTTTCTCTTATATACACACACACACGACAGACATGGACACACACATGCACACATTTTCTTTCTAGAACTTAACGTTTTAAAGTTCTGCCCTATGCTCCAAGTATATTCTGTACTGCTCAGTAGACTTACTCCATGGTAATAAATTTAGGATTATATCCTTAATATTCAATCCAATTGCTAGTTCCAATTAAAGTATGCCCATTGAATCATTGGGGTTTGCATAGCTACTGACTTAGTATTCAGTAATTAATCAATGGGGCTACTCTAGTTGGGACTAAGAGACTTAAGTTTTAGACTGCAGTTCTGTACTCAAGTATTAAAGATAAAGTCCAATTTAATTAGGCAAGATTTTCCTCTGAGTAGACATCCTTAGTGTTACATTACTCTGTACACATAATACCAAAACCTTAACTAGTTCTGTTGTAAAACTAAACAGAATTGTTTTTTTACCCACCATCATAATAAGAATGCATATCTATAATTGGGTGCAATGTTTCCTCCATTTACTCTATGCCTTTGTGTCAGTCTGACAGTGGGACAGAAGAGAGAACTTTGTACTACTTCAGGCTAGAAAGAAGCTGGATTGAGAGACTGAAAACTAGGGGGGTTATAGCATGCCTTTTTTCACCTGATCCAGGCATGGGCTGGGCACAGGCTTAAATGGGTAAAAATGGATTTTATTGCACACCTCTTTGCTCAACTCAGCCACATCGCATACCCGATCTGGTGTGGTGTATTTTTTTAATGAACAGTACTTTCCTGTTCTTTGAAAAGTATGCCAGGAGTCTGGATTGGTAATGTGATGTGGCTGAGTTGGGCAAGGAAGCATGTGATAAGATCCGTTTTCACCTGTTTAAGCCCGTGCCCAGCCCATGCCCATATGGGGTGGAAAAAGGTGCGCAATAATCTCCTAGATCTCTTAAGGATTTCTCCAGTTAAAACTCTTCCTACTATAAGATTTTTATCCTGATTGTGAAGAATGAAGCTCATAGTGGTTCATGAAGAAGTCTGAAAAATTACTTTTATGGACTACAGCTCCCACAATATTCTACACCTCATGGGAATGTTGGTCCGGGCATTCTGAATGTTGTAGTCCACAATCATAAATTTCAAAGCTCTGGGTTCACACAGTAGGCATAAACAGAACACAGAAACATTTAAATATTTATTAGTACAGATAAAAATTGGCTAAATGCAAAGAAATAAACTGAAAAGAATTTTTTTCTGATAGAAGAGACAAAAAGTCCTTTCCAGAGTGAGTGGATGAGTTGCCTCCCAATTTTTTTTTAAACTTAATTACTTTGAGAATGAGAATGCCACCAGACTGGTGGAGCCCACACTAGCAACTCTTTCTAGTAAGAAAGCAGACTACAAATCTGTATATATCAAACCTAAAACCAGGCAGTCGGATGATTCATATTTTCCAGAAACATATAGGCGCGTTACAGACAGGCGCAAGAGGCGCCGTCATCGCGCCGCGATTATGCGCGAGGGGCGGCGCTTCTGGACGCGCCTTGCCCTTCGCGTGTAATCGATACATCAAAATGGCGGCGCCCTATACAGATGGGTGCCACCATCTTGACGTAGCGGACGCTCTGCGTCCACACGTCCCAACCTGGAAGAGATGTCGCGAGTGTGCACTTAGGCACTTGCAACATCTCTTCTGGGTTGCCGGAAGGAGCGCGATTTCTGCGCTCCTTTTTTGCAGCGCGGAGGAGTCGCGCGGTTTGGCTGCTGCGGCTCCTCCGCGCTGCAACCGGCAGCGGCCCAAGACCACCCCTTTTGGGCGGTCTGTAACGGACCACATTATAATCTAAATAGTTCTCTATGTTCCTTCAGTGTGTTTGTCTTTGTCTCACCAGATACCAAATTTAGAATATTTAAAAAAGCAAAAGAGAGGACAAATTTATCAATTCACTACTTCAAACCAATGATTGCTATGATGACTCCCACTTTAAATGCCCTATAAGCTCAAAGCATTTGTAAGAGAAGCCACTCGTCCTCAAATGAGTCAATCCAGCAGACAACACAGGGCTTCCTTGTGGCTGAGCATCATCCTGATATTGGTGGCAGGGCACCTTTTTTCTCTCCACTGTCTTCCTCCCTGATGGGTCTTAAGCTCAGGATAGAGGAGGATGACCCCAGCAATAAGAACAGCAGTAGCAGCAGCCCAGCTTGATGGGGCTGAGTATGATGTCTCTGGAGCTTATTGAATGGACAAAAAGCTCAACTGCATTTCAGTGGGATGCAGCCAGGTTGCGGGATGCAGGCAGGAATTATAGCACGTAATTCACCACTGATTCTGTCAAGTGAGTGCAGCCTGGCTGCATCCTGAGTCCCAAGTGTGCTTTGGAGGCTGCTTTTCAAAACCAGGAGCTTTCTGATTGAGAGCTGGCATGCAGCTGGGCTGCACTCACCCAGTGGAATTGGTGGTGAATTATGTGCAATAATTCCCGCCTGCATCCTGTTGGGGTGGAGTCAGGTTTTTTTGTCCATGTGATAAGCTCCTCTTTCTTGTCTTCAGAGCAATACTAACAGATTGCCTCCTTCCTCCAGTCTAGACCTTGTGAAAAAACTTTGACATTTTAAAGCTCTGAAAACGAGAACATGTCCTTGAAAAAGAGAACATATGATAACCTTGCTTTACCTCTTATCTTAACAGAATCCAATCTAATCTAAAGAAAATGAAAAGAGATTCCACCTCAACATTAGGAGGAACTTCTAATGGTAAGAGCTGTTCCAGAGAGTAGTGAAGTCTCCTTCTTTGGAAGTTTTCAAACAGATGCTGATGGCCATCTGTAGGGGGTGCATTGATTGTGAGTTCCTGCATGGAAGGGGGTTGGACTGGATGGCCCTTGTGATCTCTTCCAATACTATGATTCTATGTGTCTGGACATCCCTGCTTACCAGTTTATCTTATAATCATGTGCTCTGTTGTATTTCCTCACCTACTAGTGCTCTATTTATGTCATATGTCATGTCTTTTGGGGTGGGTAAAGTGTAGGCTGCATGAGCCCTTTAAGGCTACTATGCTTTCCCAGCAATCCTTTTTTCACGGTGGGGAAATTAAAATGCCTCTCACACCCTTTGAGGAAATGTAGGGAGAATTTAGCCACTTTTGCCCTCATGCTTTAAGGTGGTTTTTTTTCCTAATCAGGAGAAGGAGGACTCTTCTAATCCTATCATGGCCAACACAGTGAAAAACATTGTCTAAATAGCCCCTTACCACTTGGGTGTGGGACATTTTGAAAATTATTTAAGTTTAAATTTAGGCAGAGAGTTTTAAAATTTCAGGGTTAGAAGAAGTGTGGTGGTGGTGGTGTACACTCTTCCAAAGTCCCAAAGTGGGGAAGCACTCTGCCAACTATTGGCAGTTGCGCACTGCTGATCTGTAAAATCAACCATAGTAGGAAAGGAAGCTCACAGTGTGGAATGTGTTGCATTGTCTCTAAGAGACATTTGTATTATACTATCATTTCTTAGATTGTACGCCATAGGCAGGTTTACTCTTTTATATTTGTTGTTTTTATGTACAGCGCTGCGCAAATCTACAGCGCTATATAAATAATAATAATAATAATAATAACAACAACAACAACAACAATAACAACAACAATAGAAATAATTAATGCCTCTGGCATTAAGAATCTTCAGATCCGTCATGAAGATATCAAAAGTGACTTGCTGCTCCCAAATCCAATTATACTACCTACAAGAGGGCTTCAGAACTGATCTTGCAGAAACATATGTTGCCTCTGGCCCAGAACATTGGAACCCCTGTGAGACATAGAAGTATTGCCTATAACTAATGGCTGAGTAGAGAATTAATACACTAAATCTTACAGATTATTTATGAAAGTCCAACATTTCATAACCATCAGCTTTGGGTGATTAATGAATTCATGCTGGCCAGAGAAAGAGAGTATTGGGAATCCATGTTTGGTGTAGAAATGGATTGAAAGATAAATCCTTTCTATATTCTTTTGGCCTTTATTATAAAAACATTACCCAAATTGAAGTTTCCACTCTTCACTGCAGGCCTGGGCCCTGGATGTCAGTGCAGATCTACAAATGAGCATGTGGGGAGAGATGTGTTTATAGTCAATGGGACCACAGTTGTGTTTGCAATCCAAGTGAAGAATATTCTTGAAAACCTGGTAATAGATGCCAGTATAAATTACAGCATGGTACTGGGGTGGAGGTGGGGGCATGAATGGAGACTGCTCGTATTATAACTTGGGAGCCTATTTTGGGCATTAGTAGGGAGAAGAAACCATGGAAGAAGCAAATTAAAGAGCACATTTCATTCAAAAGATCTGAAGAAATGCCCATTAACAGTAACGCTGAAATAGGCTTTGAGATTCTAGTTTAAGAAAATATGACCCAACCAAATAAATACATCTTAATTAGACAGCCAAGTAAACCTTATTTCACCTGGTAGTAACTTGTTACAGCAGGGGTTCTACAACAGTAGGTGATCTAACATAGTGCATGCAGTGAACTGTTTAACACATGTGGTATATACATTGTGGAAATGTAACATAAAAGGTTTCCTACTGTTCTGTGGCTTCCTTAATAGAGTACCTATTCACTACAGGGTACACTGAGAAGTAGCAACTTAAATGCTCAATCGCTTACAAGCTTTTACTTGGAAAAAAGAGGAGAAAGAAACAGTATCACTTAAAAAGGATGACATTTGTTTTTCATTTCCATACTTTCCACAGCTAGACAAAGGATGATGAACAAACACATTTTCTTGGGCGCAACTCAAATAAAACAGTAAGCCTTATGTCTGATTTTAAACGCACATGCATATGCTGGATGAATTAAATTCATGTGAAAAAATACACAATAGTTTAGCATCAGAATCCTAATATACAGTCTTCCCTTTTCCTTTCCTCCTGCAGCAACCATAAGAAAGAGATAACAAGAATTTCATTGCTTCTGTTTATAGCTAATTGTGGCTAATCATTCTGACAGCAAACTGGAACAAAATGTTTCAAGCATGGTTTATCCTTAGAAAGTAACTCCAACCTGTGATTAATTTTCCTGGCTTTCTTTTGTCTTGGTAAACAATAAACAGTGTGGTAGTAAGCACAGGAAACAATTTTATACAATGGGGCTGGTGAGGAAATATCTGCTCTTTAATATAGTACTGTTTATCTATCTAAGGCCCTCTTCAAACCGACCATTAAGGCTGGCCTGGGGGCAGAGTTGGGGCGTCACATCCAGATGACTCATGTCCTGCCCCTGCCCCAGTGTGTGGCATCATGGCGCTCATTCAGTGCTGCGTCCATATGATGCAGTACCAAAGGAGCACCGCCACATCATGGCAATGGGGCAATGGCGCCCTTTCCAGGGTGCAAAAAGGAGCCACTTTTTGTGACTCCTTTTCATGCCCTGGAAAGGTCAGATTGGGGTTGCGGTGTGTGGTTGTCGCGGCCCTTATCCAGAGGGAAAAGGCGTGGCTGCAGAACCTTCTAGGGTGGCCATACACCAAAGAAGACAAAGGGAATGTAATCAGCTGCAGAAGATGGAACTTCATCAGGTTTAGCTACTGTACAGCACAGGAACGCTGTCTTCTTCTGTGTTCAGGCCCCACTAACCTTCTATCACATCTATTTCAGGTCAAGAAACATTCAGCAAATATCCCTTCCAATGTTAAATTTTGTTATTTTGCTACAGAGAAGTGGAGGCATAGAGACAGAAATCAATAGTTATGCACTCTTTCTGGTGCAGACCAGAAATACGGACTTTATCACACCAGCTTTTTTTCTCACTATAATCACACTACTGAAGCAAACAGGAACATACAGGTTTGAAAAAGTTCAGTATTACACTACTCTTCAATCATGTGAGTGTGCTCATTTGGCAATCAGTGGTCATTTCCAAGCTGGCTCATTAACCCTGTGTTCCATATCTTTCAGTGCATGCATGTTTTTGCTGAAGTTGTTATTTTTGTTGTAATTACAGAATCACAGCAAAAAGGCAGGCAGGCAGAGAATAAAAACAATCTTGTCTTGTTTGGTAATAGCAACGGAGGGAGAAGAGTAGAATCATGTCCCCTCATGCCACATGACCACTGTTAATTGTTAGTGCCATGGAACAACACCAGGGGCAGTAATGAAATAGGTACAATATTAAGAGTCTATTGACAGGTTTTCCTCACCAATGAAAATGTGTACAACAGAAAAAGGAAAAGGTAAAGCAGGAACTGAATAGACATGTGAATAGACACCACTGTGTGGTACGGACTGGCCAAATAATACGCTAATATTTTGCTTTAATTCCAATTTACACCAGATCCTATCTTGGAAGCCAAGTGCGGTCAGCTATGATTAGTACTTGAATGGGAGAACACCAATGAATACTAGATGTTGTAGACTATACAGTTGGCCTGCCTTATCCACGGATTTTTTTATCCATGGATTCAAGCATCCGTGGCTTGAAAATATTTTAGAAACATATACATCCCAAAAAGGAAAAAAAAATGATTTTGCCATTTTATATAGGGGACACCATTTTACTATGCCATTGTATATAGTGGGACTTGCGGATCCACAGATTTTGTTATCCACAGGGGGTCTTGGAACCAAACCCCAGCGGATAACAAGGGCCCACTATATTTCAGAGAAAGGAACTGTCAAAACCACTTCTGAGAATTACTTGCCAAAGAAAACCTTATGATATTCATCGGGTCATCTGACAGATGACCTCAAGGCACATATATACACAGAAAACATGATATTAATTAGAGATAAGATACTATTAAAACAGCTAGATTCAGCATGAAAGAATAAAAAGGCAGGACCTGTACAAATGTTTTTTAAGGCGGTGGGGCCCAAAGAACTTTTTTTTTTGTTCTGCGCACTGCAACTGAATGTTATATTTTAAGAAGTTGTTGCAAGTCTTGTTTGTTAGGGGAAAAAATATGGACAGCAGAGAAAACACTGGAAAGCAATGCACAAACAACAATGTTGAATGGATGCCCTGAAGAAAGAGTAAAACAGACCATGTCAATTTCAGACTAAACAAGCTAGTATGGAAGTAGCTATCACCTTTTGTATCCAACAAATATTACCAAAGCAAATTTCTATTGTGGCGTTTTCAGAATATCCATGTTAATCAGGATACTTAATTTTGTTCCTGCAGAATTACATAGATATTGCTTCGGGAGCCATGTTATTTGTTACTTTGGTCAATATGGAACAGAAAATAAAGAATTATTCTAATTGCTTCCTTGTGTTCAATGGCTAATGCATGACAATATTTTATTTTGCACTGTAATGATTTATACTTCCATACAGGCTTGTAGTGGTATAATAATGTGGATCTATATTATGCTGCTATTGGTAAAGATAATAATTTTTTTTATTAGAGAAGAGTTATAATAAAAGAAAAAGAAAAATTTAACATGATACGATCTTACTATTTTAGATGCCCTCCATCCCTCCCTCATTCTTTATTTGGGTGTGCATGTATACATGTTCGCATATGTGCACAATTCATAGCTTTACATCATAATTACCTGTAAAGTGATGGCTTAGTTGGCAACAGAAACAAAGTATTCCAAGTATTTTCTAGCATCTCAGTGACATTGCTCCTTTCTTAAGCAAGGCATACATTAGTTTCAGTACTCTAAAACTCTCAGATTCCTGCCTGAAACCCTGAAAAGCCACTGCCAGTTTGTGTCAATACTGGGTTAGATGGACAACAACAACAACAACAACAACAACAACAACAACAACAATAATAATATATTTTCCCACCTCTCCCAATGGATTGAGTGCATGTACCACAGCTTCAAGGTTCTTTTGGTAAAGGTAGGGATGCAGTTGACATATCAATCAAAGTTGGTACCAAGCACTCCTGGCTGTCACATCCACTTGAGATGATAATTGTAGAGATTAATCCAGGAGTACTCCCAAGCTGCGAAAATCGTCCTTTAGGGGAAGTGTGACCCTGTCCAGGACTGGTTGACAAATCTCTTTCCCTGGACTTGGGATACCTATCATGAGTACCTAAGTTTTCTCTGGATTCAGTTTGAGTTTGTTTTCCCTCATCCAGCCCATTACCGACCCAAGGCATCCAGAGGAGAGATGCCATCTTTAGTCACTGCAACAATCGGAGACATAGAGAAATAGATTTGGGTGTAATCAGCATATTGATAACACCGCACTCCATGACACCAGATGATCTCACCCAGTGGCTTCATGTAAATGTTTAACAGCATGAGGGACGCCAGATATCAGCTCTCTTTTAGAAGAGCAGCTGCCCTCCAGCATCACCATCTGGAATCTGCTCAGCTCTTATCTGAGAAATTTTATCTATGAAAAAGTCATTAAATGTATCACAGCAGGCTTCAGTTGATTCCAAACAGGTGGGAGACAACTTAGCTCTTTAACCACCCTGAACAGCTCTGCTGGACGAGACCTTGCAGATGCAATGCGTGCAGCATAGAAAGATTTTTTGCTGCATCCATTGCCACTCCATAGGACTTAAGAAAGTCTTTATGGTGTGTCTTGTCAGATAAAAGTTGATGTTTCTGCCAGCGGTGCTCTAGTCGTTGCACAATCCACTTCATTTTATGAAGGTCTTGTGTGTATCATGGTTTTTTATTTGAAGCAGGCTGGAAAGGACACTTGGGAGCAATATTGTCTACTGCCTTGGTAAGATCGTCTTTCCAGGTATCAACCAAGTGTGAAGACACACCCAATTAAAGGTGGTGGCAGATTTGGATGTGCAACACTGGTACCCTGGTGAGATCAAACTCTTCTACCCAAAAAAGGCTCTGATGCTGAGTGTAAAGTTCAAAAAGAGGGAAGTTTAATTTAAAGAACAAAAATAAAGAGTTTTCTCCTCCTCAGCTCTAAATAATTTGAAATAAAAGATACTTTACAGACTTTCAGTAATCTTCAGGGTGCCATCTTTCTGAGTCTGATCTTGGTTTGATCTCCTCTCTCAATGGAGCTGGTGCAGGGTCTTTCAGCTCCTTAATTCTTTGACTTGATGTAGGTAACTAATTTTGCTGACTTGTTTCTAGTAATTAAATCAGCTAACTTGTTCTTGGTAACTGATTTGGCTAACATGTAAGAAATGCCCTTTCCGGCTGCCTGGGCCTGTTTGACATCAAAAAACAGCTCTTTGCCTGCTCACTGCAAAGACTGCTCCAAACTAAAAGCCTCAGGCTAAAGCAGAGCATGCTGGGAAAGGGCAAACCAAACCTGGAAAAATGCAGGGGATCCTACAGCTCCTCCCACAATAATACAATGAACTTTCCTACACTAAAATATTATATGGCCTGAACCAACACGAAAGAAAATGCAGGGGGAGATTCAAATAGTCCTGGCAGGACATCACACCAAGGCTTCAACAGAATCGCCGTCGTTCCCAACCATAAAACCCTCTAGGGCTTCCTGGAACTTATTCGGTTCCATCAGCCTTCAAGGGCGGACCATTCTAATAGGTCTCCACCCCCGAGGGGGATATGGGTAGTGGCCTTTAATCTCACTTTGACCAGGAAATGGTCCAAACATGACAGAGCAGTGGTGCCAATCACCTCTGCCCACGAACATCCCTGATTCGTACTAAAGACCACATTGAGTGTATTACCTGCACAGTGTGTCGGTCCTGAGACTAATTGGGACAGGCTCATGGTTCTCATGGAGTCCATGAACTCCCGAACTGCACCAATGGGTTTATCTTTGTACTGTATAAGGCAAGTTTCATGTTCCTATGGTCATGTGCTATTTTTTGATGCCATAAGGTATAATCAGACCATGTCCAGCTGTGTTCTTGCATAAAGAAGCTGGAATTCTCATGGACCTTGGTTCCAGTCATCATTCCTACCATGATTAAATCTATTATTTTCAATGAGAAAATTGGATAGTGAACAAGAAGAAAATCAGCTCACTTGAAATGTGGTCCTGGAGAAGAGTTCTACAGATATCAGGGACTGTTAAAAACACCAACAAATAGGTCTTAGAGCAAATGAACCCTGAACTCTCATTAGAAATGATAATGACTGAATAGAGTCTGTCGTGCTTTGAATATATCAAGAGATGACACGAGCCATTGGAAAAGACTATATTGATTGTACAGTGGAAGACTGTAGGAAAAGAGGAAGACAGCACTACAGATAGATGATTGACTTAATCAAGAGAGCAAGGAAGTGAGTTTGCAAGACCTGAGCAAGGCATCTGAGGACCATTACTCTTCGTCAAGGTCATTATGATGGCAAATAACAACAGCATTCAAGAGTGATAATCATGCAGCCCTCCAGATGTTGTTGTGCTAAAGAAGTTATGTCCATAATATTTTAATTCTTTATCTACTGGGTCATTGGCTGTTATTTCTTTATCTGTTTGTCATTAGTAGAGATAACTCTGCTAGAATTAGAGATTTCTTCCTGAGCGGCGGCGACCAGGGAGAACGGGGCCTGGCCTTCTCCTCCCTGGTCGCCGCCTCTCTTAAAGAGCCGGCTGCATCTTGGAGGCCCCTTGGCCTCCAGGAGCAGCAGCCGGCCATTTTGCGGTGGCGGAGACAAAGGCCGCAAGGAGAACGAGGCCAAGCCTCTTCTCCCTCGCGGCCTTGGCCTCCGCCGCCACAAAACGGCTGGGTGCTGCTTCTGGAGGCCAAGAGATCTCCAGGCTGCATCCGGGCTGTTTACAGCAGCGGTGGCGGCAGCAGCGAGGACGTGGTGGCGGCGGCGGGGCAACACAGGTAAGGAGGGAGGGAGGGAGGGACGGAGCGTAGGTTAGTTTTAGGTAGGTAGGTAGGTGGGAGGGAGGGAGGGAGGGAGGTTAGGAAGGAGGGGAAAGAGGAGGGGAAAAGAGGAACAACTTCCGGGTTTGCCATGCGCATATGCTCAAATACGCGTATGGCAAATCCGCGTATAGGGAGGATCGACTGTATCAGTAAATATCTGTATCAGTGAGAACCTGAAGACTAGGGAGTATGTTCTGCTTTTAACAGCAGAACACCCAAGCTAATACTGACCCTGATATGTTTTAGGCACACCATAAAGTACACAATGCAGGATCAGTTATGCAGCATTTAAAAGAAGAAATCTTTTCTAGAAATCAAAGGAATCTGGAGCCCAGAGATAAATATGAAGACACTTAATAGTGACATTCAAGAAACCACTGAATCATAGATTTGGGGAGGATCTAATCTGAAAAGTAGATTATTAACCAGCCCTTCCAACAAAGTCACTAATTCAGTTTATCCATTTGATTCACAACTCAGAATTGTGTGACACATATATCCTTAAGCTCTAAACCACTACTTTATGCACATGGATCTCTTAGCAATCATGTTTCCTTACTTGATGCCGATCTACAACAAAGGTGGAGATCTTTGTCCACACCTTAATAATAATATAATGAATTCAAAACAATATTCCAAATAAAAACCGAATAAAAATGTTCAGTCCTATGGAACTGTGTTGGTGAAGCACACAAAAGACACAGCAAATGAAAGAAACAAAGAGAAGCAAAACAATCTGGAAAGAAAATCTTTATTCAGTCAGCTGAGAGAGCAGTTGAAGCTTGAACTCATTAGCTAGAAATGATTAATACAGATGAGAGCGAGCAGTAGAGCTGTCCCATAGGAAAAGGTGAAGCAATTACAAATATAATAAATAAGATTAATTTTCACCAACAGTGGGGAGTTTGTTTGGTTAGGTTATGACCACAAGTCTCTACTGGCAAGTCTGAACGTCCACATTAATAGTGAATATGAGCATCACTCCGTATCTGCTAACTACAGTATGGCAGACTTCAAACATTACAATATTGTTGTCTCTGTGCGTGTTTACATGTAATTTAAAAACCAAACCATAAATAAACAAAGGGGACAACTGTGCAAGCACCAGGACAAGAAGAACCTTGTGTGCTGACTCTGAGATTGAAAGCAGATGTCCAATTTGGTAATTAGGCACGGCTCAAGCGGCCTGTAGTGCATGAAGGCAGTTGTTTGGGAATCAATGGGAGGGGCCAATCTAACATAAACATTATTTGTCTTTTTTCCTGCACATGGCAAGAGATTAAAGAAAATGTTAAGACATTAATCACAGGGAAAAATAGTCTTCAGGGAAGGCACTTACATATGTACCTCTGGTATCTTTCAAAGTGAAATGTTTAAAAATCAGGATTTCTGTGCTTATTATTCAGGCATAGTAATACCTGAATAGTGAAGGTACACTATGTGTGGGAGGGAGGGCCATATGGTTTGAACAGGGCTGGCAATGAAATGTGGTAGGTAGATTTGGGTTTTGTATTGTCTGCTGTGCCAAATTTCAGTTTAATTTTGCCTGCACTTATGAATGGTTCAGGCATTGTTTGGCTCTTCCTTTTTACTAGTAAATTCTCCTGCCATTATGAAATCCTATGTATTTTCCTTCAGAAGTAAACCTACTGAATGTAATGAAATGTAAGCCATCCTATTTCCACTGATTTGAGAGTAAGTCCCACGTAATTCAGTGGACTTGCTTCTAAGTGTATATGCATGAGTTCGTAGTATCTGCTCAAAATATGTGAAAGACTGAGTTTTAAATCAAGAGTGGTTTAGATTCTGTCACTCAGCATAAACACTTTCCCCCTTTACATTCAAGCAGAACAGGCATAGGTAAAACAATAATAGCAATTAATTATTTTAATATTTTAAATGGAGTGTGTTCAAAATAATTTCAAATAATACCCCAGAAGCAAAGAGGCTGGTCAAAAGAGACCAAAAAGAACTGGAAGCCAGCACTAGGTCGAGAAAGATGTTCTTGAATTAATTGATGTTTTTGAATTAATTTAAGATACTCCACCACCAGTTTTCACTTGCCTCATTTTCCTCTCATTCCTCTGTGCCTCCAGTTAATTAAGCCATGCTCATGAACAAACATGCATATTAAAATAGAGACACTTTGTCAGTGAAACATCAATAGCATTGCACATTTCTTTCGGGAAATAGAAAGTTCCCAACTTGGAAATGCATTGTCAGGAAAAAAGACCAGAAGGGATGGTAAGGGAACAAGTCAGGTATCATATCCAAAGAGCAAATAGGAAACAGGAAAAATAGAACTTTTCCTTCGGCAAAGCTCTGTTACTGTATTTCTATTCTTTCCTGGGCAAAATTATTGAGTTTTGGACAGGCAAAATTAGTCCATATTGGGAAGGTTCTTTGCTGAGAAACTATCTCTGCCCAAAACAAGTTAATTGCTCCACCACATGGGAAATATGCATGCAGTTCCTGATAGTTCACTGAGATGATGTTCTTCACCACATGGGGCTTTTCTGAAGAAAGCTGAGTTAACAGCAAATTACTTATGTGCACCAGATAATATTTGATATTCAAACTGCAAGACACAAAATCAAAAATTTGCTTTGCTGTCAGTCTACAAACAGCATAAGGTAAATTGGTCTAGGAAGAAATTTGGAAGGACACAAGGTCAGATATGTGCCATCAGATTCAGGATTTGTATTTTGGTTGACCAAAAAAGTGTCACTTTTTTGTGGATTTAGAGTGCCTTGGAATATGTGTGGTGAGTATGTAGAAGCTCTGAACCATTAATTCTTATTTCCACAGTGCCTGCAATGTATAGTGTAGCTCCTAACTGCCTACTACTGCTGCTTCAGCCACCACTAAAAGGATGGGGTTGGGGTTGTCCACCATCATAGGAAGGGGTCCAAAGATACCACCTTGCTGATGCCATAATCTAATCTGCTGTTGGCCCTAAGATATATTGCTTCCCCATCTCAACAATGCACTTGAAGCAAAACCATGCATAAGGTAAAAAGTACTGCATATCAGTAATTCATAATTTGTGTGATTCCCAAACTATGGTGGCAGCAGTCAGGGCATGGAAAAACAAATCTTGGAATATGAAATGACCTGAGATATACAAATTTACCTTAAAATGATGCCATGATTATTGGTTGCTGTGGTGGTTTTGTTTTGTTTTGTTTTTTGCAAACTTGCAAAAAGTTATGAAGATTCTTGAAGCAAATTAAAAGAAAACCAAAAATGTTTTATGAATGTTCTCATTAACCAGTGCCCCAAAACCCCCAAAGTTTCTCAATACATGCCTGAGTACTTTGATCAGCAAATGCTCCTTGCAGAATTTGTGACTTGCTAGTCCTCCAGAACACCCACCAGTATTGCTTCTTCCATCTGCTAGGGCAACTCGTTCAGTTCAGCTTAGTTAGTGTGCACATGGAGGTGCTTGGCTGACAGCAATGAGCATACTCACAGTTCCTAATGGGTACAGGTAGCTGAATTGTTATGGCCACAGTCCATGCCAGCTTTCTGTCCTTTCCTTCAGTATGCCACCTCTTTCCTGTTGGAAGATTTCAACATTCTCTCTTCCCCTCCTCAGAAATTTCCTGCATACAGATTTTGCTGTCTCCTCTGATTGAAACTTCCATTTGGTACTACTGAAACACAGGGTAATGAATGCCTTTGTAAACTGGTAAACTAACCAGGTAATTCAGGTAACTTCCTTTTAGGAAGTTTTCTCATTCGCAAATAGATTCTCCTTTTTTTCTCTTGGTCCCCCATCTTCCTTCTCTCTTAACTTTCTTAAGAAAGATGGTGAGATAAAGATTTCTTCTTCTACCTGAACTATTTATTAGCTGGGTTAGGATGTAGCATCTAACCCAGCCTTTAGTAAACCTTTGTATAAACTGCGAGCTACTTGTTTCTGAGTCAGTCTCCGTTCTTAGTAAAGCATCTTTAGCCAAACAACCATCCTTTGTTACTCTGCTGATTTAAAGGTGGACACTAATAGGCTGGGCTTTGATATTTTTGATGTTTAAATATTTTTGTTTCCTAAACAAAGGCTCAAGCCTTAGGAAACTTGACTTGCCCACATTTTCCTGGTGGATAGTCTGACCACAATTGTAGTCCTAAAATGTAGTCCAATGAAAGAGCTTTACATTTGTTGACACTAACATCATCACCATTTTTCTTCCATATTATTTTCAACCTCTTTGTCTGTTGAATAAGCCAATAAAGCTTTGAAAGCTTATATACTGTATTTTATGCTTTGGAGCTGGCCCAAAAATGATACTGCTGCTTGTGGATTTTCGATTTTGTTGAAAGAATAGGATTTACCTATATATTGTCTCAAACTTCAACAATGGAAGCTATTTTCTATTCTGGATGGGACTAACTGATAAGATTCCTCAGGCCTCTGAAGTTACAGGTGATTTTTTCCCCATTGGTAGCTACCTGCCTGAAAGGTGTCTTGTTAGCAGACTTTGTGGTTGTTAATTTCCTTAACCTGAAATGCAGTTAATTATGAGGTAGCTCTGCATGAAAATAACTATAATAAAATCTGTCTATCAATTCATATGGCTCAATTAATAAATAAAATATTAATGCTTTGTCTGTTTTGCAGTGACTAATTATGATATACATGATTATCCATTCCTTCTTGAATAGAAATAATCAGGGCAAAGATTTAAGAAAACAGGCAGTAGAGACAGGAAGATTAGTGTGCGAGAGACATAGGTGATTATCCTAAGCAACTATCTAATTATTTATAACCTTGATTCACATATATAGTAAATATATCTCTTTTCCCTGTGCTTGTTGACACCTATAGTAATTACTCACAGAAAGGTAACTCTCAGAGGCGCCATTTCTAGCTTCCTTAATTGCTCAAGTACCAGCTTATACTAGATCAGCATTGATGAGCAGTGACATTGCCCTGTCAGCCAAGTAATTTGTTGGCAGCAAATGCCATCGATGGTTTAGTTTCCATCTTTCAAGTTTCCTCATGCAAATAAGACACCATAATTAGCACTGACCTTTACCTAATGCTGGTTGCCAATCACTCCTGCACCATCCTCAGAGGGTGCCTTCTTTTAAGTAGTTATATCTACTGAGAAAATGAATGACAGAAACAGGAGCAAAAAGAAAGCAAGAAATAAATGCAAACTGTGCTTGTAGTAACTGCTTCTCCTCTTTCTTGCATAAAAACTTCTGCTCATTATTTGTTCACTCAGAATGGGGGCTTCCACTTTTGCATAATAGTTGATTCTCATCATGACGGATCAGACAGATGCTGTGCTGTATTGAGCAGGTTGGCAGAAGCAGTGAATTCCAGGAGCTTCCAAATGGTTGATTGTTATTTTAAAGAAGGCTATGTTTTGGTTTCATGACTTAGGGTGGATTTACACTCTAGAAATAATGCAATTTGGCAACACTTTGACTACTATAGCTCCATCCTATGGAATCCTAGGATATGTAGTTTTTTGTCTTCTCTACCAAAGAGTGCTGGAACCTTATAAAACTACAAACCCCAAGATCCTGTAGGATGGAGCCATGGCAGTTAAAGTGGTGTCAACCTGTATTATGTCTATAGTTTAGATGAACTGTAAGAAAATTCATAATACTTCACTTTCAGTATATTATATCCACGTCTGTGATGGATGTATTGTAGTTTCTAGTGGTGGAGTAGTACATTTTGTCATGTGGGCCATTATTATGATGGTCCACACAACCACGTCCCGAGGATGATTCCAAAATTCAGGCAATTGTATTGATCCATATCAACAAACCAGTTTTAGTAGTTTTTTCATTGGGATCCAGCTGCTATAGTGATGCAATTACTGTGGCAAATGTGGCAGTGACAGGAAGAAAAAGGCCTCAAAAGTGGAAGAACAAAAAAGGCACAGAGAAACAGGTTGCTTGGAGCTCAGAGATTTTATCTGCATTTCCTTGCCACTGACTCTGGGAAAAGTAAAACTGAAGATATACTGTACTAACAGAATTCCAGCCATCGATATAGCTACAGAAAAGGGACAAAATTAGAACATTGCCTCTTAATTAAGAATTCTGCCTCCCCTCATGAAATTTTTCTTCAGTCCTCAGATTTCTAGCATAGAAGAGAGTGATGCCTACCTATGTTTCCCACAAAACTGAAGGTTTTGTTGTTGCTGTGTGCCTTCAAGTTGATTCCAATTTATGGCAATCCTAAAGCAAGCCTGTTAAAGAGATACCTTGCCAAGATTTGTTGGGTGTCAGCTGCCTTTGCCTCTTTCTGAGGATAAGATAGTATGGTTTGCCTAAGATCATCCAGTGGGTTTCCATAGCTGAAGATTCAAACACCTGGTCTCTAGTTTTGTAGTCCAGTGCTCAAACCACTGCACCATGCTTTATGTTCATGTGCTACAGTGGGACCTTGACATCCACTGGGGTTTGGTCCAAAGACACCCCCCCCCCCCATAGCATCCACTCCGTGCATGCTACAGTCCCATTATAAACAGTGGCATAGTAAAATGGTGTTCCTTAAATAAAATAGCAAAATAAAGACTTGCTTTTTAGAATGTGTTTTTTTGTGGGGGAATATTTTCAAGCCATGGATGGCTGAATCTCTGTTCTGTAGAATCCATGGATATGGAGGGCCAACTATACTAGAAATTTGGGGAATGAAGGAAAACGTAATGTGGGTGGGGAGCCAGCATATTTATTCGGGAAGGAATGCTCTCATGTTACACTCCTATAGCTATAGTGTGTTGTACCCTATGCAGAATGTGCCAGAGGTTGTTGGGACTGCTTGCATCAGAACTGAGGTTTGGACCGTGTCCAAACAGGATGATGTCAGAATGTGTGGGGAGCGACTTTGGAGCCATGTATCAAGGTCTTAGTTCGTGAAACTTCCCTTGGGGTTCAGTGGAAGTGCAATAAACCAGGATGGCTATAGGTTGCCAGGAGATCATTGTATAAAGAAGATACGACATGTATACACATAACCCATAGCCACCTCTTGAGAGAATTTGTCATTAAAGGAAAAGGAGAGGGGAAAAGAAGAAAAATGTATCTCGCAGTCCTTCACTGCATGAAGATTTTGGCGATGGGGCCAAATTTCCCTACTTTGAGCAAATTTACCTGCTCTGGCAGTTTAAAGCTATAAATAGACGTATGAGGGTATTTTATTAAATATCACTAAATGGCTTGGAAGCAGTTTTTCAATGTTGGTGAGAAAGGGCCTTTTGATACTACACAATTATAACACTGTGATTCTCCTTTAGCTGCCAAGGCTACATTCTATGGAATCTCGGGGATTTATAATTTGGTGAGGCACTAAATATCTCTCACTAAGAATTCTAATTATCTCTTCCTAAACTGCACATCCCAGGATTCTATAGGATGTTGTCACAGCAGTTAAAAAGTGGGAGCATACTGCTATAACTGTGTAGTGTGAAAGAGCTTTGAAACAGGTTCTAAACAGGATACTGTTATTGCAAGTGTCAAAATAAGCTTTCACACTAATATCTTGCTTACTTTGCAAAGGCGTGAGTTGTTAGGAACATGATAAAAGGCTGATGTGTTAGTCACATAAAAGAAAACTGCCATTGTCAGCTATTGGATCAAATACTCCCAAGTGGAGCTTAATTTACATGTTGAAACTAAACCATTTGAGGGCCATGTTATGCCCCATGCTGGGATGCCTACAGGAAAAAAGCATTTGGTATACAGTGAGCCCGTGCCATACACGAGCTTGCTACAGGTGGCTTTCAGCTTACGCTGAAGCCATGCGGTAAATACAAGGATGGTGTGCGGCCGTGAGCACGAGACCCATTATATTCAATGGGGCTTGAATATAATGCTTTTTGCCTTACGCAGGGTGGTGGTGGTGGTGGTATGGAACGGATCCCCACATAAGGCAAGGGCCCACTGTAACATACTTATATCTTGTAAAGGTCAATAATTGGAAATCCATAGACACTATTGTGTAACTTAGATAAGGACTTCATGAATATAAATGGTTAGAACTAAGAAACATTGGCGTCTATTGGGAAAGTTAGAAACTTTATCCATTCTTGGGAAAAACTATGCAAACATATCTTTCTAATATAATCAGCTATTTGAGGATTCTTTTTTGGTTTGGGGCAAATTGATCACTGTCTCTTTTACTGTCAAGTGAATCCATTAGAACATAAATCTCCTAGAGTTGGGGTTTTTTTTTTAAATTGCATACCTGTAAAATAGGAAGGAATTGTAATCTGACACTTCAATAATTTCATTCTACAGGTGACATTCTATTCCAGATGCTTTGACAGTTTCTACTGCACTGTGAGTCACCCCACATTTTTCTATAGAAAATACAGAGGAACACACAGAGACACACACATATGGACTTGCTAGAATTGATAGACATCTCAGTCTTTGATCATGGAACAAAGAGAAGCTGGTAAACACAATTTAAAAAACCCAAACAAAACAAAACCCATGTTTTGGGGGGCGGGGGCAGGGGGAAGGATGATTTCTATGAGTAGCTGTTTGAATGGTGGACTAGGAATCTTGGAGAGCAGTGTTCAAATCCCAGCTCAGCCATACAAATCCAATGAGTGATTTTGGGCAAGGTACACACATCGTCAGGAATAAATTGTTCTAGAATATGGCCACCTAGCCTGAAAAACCCACAAAAAGCTAAGGTATACACACTCAACCTAAGGCAAAGGCAATGACAAACCCACTCTGAATAAATGTTGCAAAGGAAACTCTATGATGAGCTCACTATAAGTCAACTTCAGGGTGCATAATGACAACGATAACAACCACAACCACCACCACCACAACTGTTCTGGGTAGTTCATGGGATTTGCATCCTGTATCCTCTTCCTGTCCCAAAATAGTTTCCAGCTAGTTTAGCATGAAATTATCTTCTTGTCACAAACAGACACATATAGGATGTGCTTTTCAGGATGTGATGACACACAATTGGGATATGTTTAGGTGCACCTGATCTTTCCTATGCAATTTTTGCTCTCTCCTCCAGGGAAGGACAATCAGGTACTTCATACTAATCTGCACTGCAGAAATAATGCAGTTTGGCACTGCTTTAAATGTCATGGCTCAACGCTGGAATTCTGGGATTTTTAGTTTGTTGTGACACCAGAGCATTCTGACACTGATGGCTAAATATCTCAGAAAACTAAGAAATCCCAGAATCCCCTGAGTTTCAGTCCAGGATCAAAAGGTAGCAAAGGCCTAGTCCACTGGCCTCCCTCATATGGCTGTAACATTTCAACACATTCCCTAGAGATACATGAGACCATTCTGTGGAAATGCAGCTGCCATGTTGTCGGGTGGGTATGGCTGTGAAGAAGACTTGAAGTGGTGTACAAAGCAGTGGATTTAGTACAGTCATATCTCCTTCATGTTCGTAACTACCACTTGTTGGGATTTAAAAAGTATTGTTGGCACATTGAAACAAAAACTGTATGAGACCATTTTTACGCATATAGGTGTAGATCATAGGATCATAGAATCATAGAATTGGAAGAGACATTCTAAAGGCACCAGATCCTGTCTGGTCTTGAAAGCTAAGCAGGGCTAGCTCTGGTTACCAGTTAGATAAGAAACTACCAGTGAACACATGGTGCTGTAGGCTATATTTTAGAAGAAGGAACTGGCAAAACTAGTATTCCCAGTATTCCTTTCCTAAGAAAGTCCTAAGAAATTCATGGTGTTACCATAAGTCAACAGGTGATTTGAAGGCACACACACACCTTCATTATTATGAAGAGAGATAATCACTGTAAGTAATAACCTAATTAACTGGGCAACGGCATAACCCTTCAAATCAGTCTTCTTTTGCTTGCTGGAATAGTATGCTCTACATTGTTAAAATATTGTCTTACACTAACTAATTCTCTTAATAGAGATGCAAAGAGTGTCACCAGCAAACAAATTAGCTCTGCCCTGTGAACTTGCATAAGATGTGTTAAATTGTGCAGCTCTAACCGAAAGCTTAAATTTAAGCTGAGCTGATAATTTTACATTTCAGGGCACCAGGAGTTCTAGATTGTCAGAAAAAACATAAAGCATACTGTATATGTGAATAAGAAGTTTAAAACTGAGCATTTGTTTGCTTTTACCCCATTTACAATCTGATATCAAATATATATTTCAATGGCAAAATATATTTATATTAGAACAGGGGTTTGAAACTGCACAGGGATGGAGGATGATGTTCATCCCTATGGTTGCACCTCACATTGAGTAACCCCAGCATGTCCATATGTCACTTCTATTTTTCACCAATTTATGGCTAAAATTAAGGCTTTGGGAGGGTATTGGAGTATTATTGGTATCAGGAGTGTGTTGGGTTGGCTTTTGATGCAATATTGCCTGAAGATCATCCCAAATTGTTTACAGTAATTGGGGGAGGCTGTGGAGAGGACTTATGGGGGCTGCAGGGCCTGGAAAATTAGACCTTGGGGGCCACATGAAGCCCATAGTCTGCATTTTTCTAACCTTGGAATATAAATTGACATTTTCTCAGTGGTCAATGCCATCAACCAGCCATAGAAAACCATAATCCAAGTTTTAAAATATCAATATTTCTGTTACATGAAAAACACATTTGGTGCTTTCTGTTACATGAATTACACATTATTTCTGTTACATGAATTCTGTTACATGTATAATACATGCATTCACAAATCTAATGAAGACAGAGGTCTAGTTGACAAAAATCACACTACAAAGGGTGCACTGTCTAGTAAATGTTCTTTTAGACTTTGTGGAGAACTGGTGTTATTCCTCAAATGAAGGCTTGCATGGACATGGACATCTGAAAAAATGAAGAAAAATATCGATGTATAACATCAATGCTTATGACATCACCAAGCGAATGATGAGAAAGTCTGAAGAATATTGTCCAGATAAAAGCAGAACAAGATATCACTAAGGAGCAGAATTTGACTTATGATGCTGTTTAAGATCTACTGTAAATACATCTGTAGTCACAAGGCCTGTTGCTGTGCAGGCAATTTCCTATATATCATGCAACCAGTGGTCAAGTGTTGAGATTATTTTTTTATGGAAAGGCAGGGTAGAAATAAAAATTATTATTATTATTATTATTATTATTATTATTATTATTACACATCACCACCAATACTAATAAAAATCACAAATTAAGCAGACATATATATGGTTGCATAGGTTAGAATACTGCTGGTAAATATGCTTGTGAATGTGTGTTTATTTTCTTTGTACAAAGAGGTATTTGGTAGCTGCTTGGGCAATGCCAGCCACCACAAGGTAGATTCACAATGACAGCCATTAGCAGCCAAAGGAGAGAAAGTTGACTAGTTTCCATGGAGTGTCTGGGCAGTGTCCAGCTGTGAGTCTATTGATGGAAGAAAAGAGCAATAGCTGTTTGATTCCCCCACTTGCATAACTGCAACATGATGCTGCCTGCCCCTTACTTTTCCTGGCAACTAAGGCGCTGGACAGACATATTTCAGGGAGTGAATCTGGAATAGTCGGTGTGCTCTTCCACTAAGCTACGGTCCCTGTATCATATGGTGAAAAGTATATGTGATCCAGAATCTCACTTCTGCATTTCAACAGAGACATTTGATACCAGACTCACCAAAATCTGACTTGATTCTTCCTTTGTTTCATTTCAATGCTAGATTTATAGTCTCTGAAACTGGCAGGAAAAAGCAGGAAAGGGAATGTAGAAAGAACTGTCATTGAAAATATAAGCTTTCTTTGGAGATTATAACACTGGCTTTTATTCCCGCACTAGGTGTGGGGTGTAAAGATACCAGGATGGATTCTATCACACAGCTCCATCCCTGGGCTGTACTCTTCTAATACCTGATCCAGGCTTCTCCAGGACCTTTTAAAGAATGGGATGATCCCATCCTTTAAAAGGTCTTGGAGAAGCCCAGATTGAATATGGGATATGTAATGCCCGGAGACGGGACTATGCGATAGAATCCATCCCTGTGCATTTAGATCTTATTTCTAGTGCAGGAAGAAAAGCCAATGCGATAATCTCTCTTATGAAGAGTCTGTTTTCACAAAATACTTTCAAAATTATGGAGTCCAGGCACCTGCCAGATTTGAAGGACAAGGCAATATATAGCACACCAACTGTTTCCCCCCACTGTATTGTGATAAGATTTTAAAACACATTTGGTGCTTTTTGATTTGCATGACATTTAGCAATACATTACTATGAACATGAAAAATGTTCCCCTAGACTAGAAGACATGTAATATTAAATTTGCATTAAAAAGTGGCAGGCAGGATAGTACAGTTACATTAGCAATAGAGGCTGAATGGGATCTAAGGCCCGGTACAGACGGGCAGTTTACGGCATCCTCATCGCGAACTAGGGCTAGACGAGGCTAAGTATTTAGATATCCAGCAGCCCTAGTCCGCGAGGATGCTGCCATCATGGCTTGCTGCCCTCCACATGGGTCATGCCATGATGGCATGAGTGTCATGCAGTGCCCAAATGGGACTGGCAGGAAGTGATGCGATTGAGGTGCATGTATGCGCCAATTGCGCCCCTTCCAGGAAGCTGCTTTTGGCAGCTTCTTTTTGCTCCTGGGAGGGAGCACATTGTTGCCGTGCCATTTGGTGGCTGCGGTAACTATGCGGGGCTAAAAGGGGCGGCATGCAGCTGCCTGTCTGTCGAGCCCCTATAAGAACAGAGTCATCATGGAGTACCATATTGAGCTATTGGACTAGAGTATAAAGATCTAGATTAAAATCTCACATAAATTATGATGCTCCAGAGTGATGCTGTACTGTGTGCTGTTCTGTAGCAATGGTAATAGCAATAGCAAGTACATTTCTATATCACTTATCAGTGAATTAACACTCCCTAAGCAGTTTATAGTGTATAAGCCAATTTTCCCCAACAAGCTGGGTACTCATTTTATTGACCCACCCAAGAAAGGATGGAGGGATGAGTGGACCTTGGATCCTTGACTGGGATTGAACTCACAAACTTGTGGCTGTGAGTGGCTGCAGTATTGGTCTTTGACCATTGTGCCACCAGGGCTCTTTATATCCTCCGTTATAAGGCTGCAATTAGAATAATAAAGGAAAAGGATTAGGCATGTTATTCTGGGATCTTTTGCTAAAGGGTAAAATAAACATGTAAAATTTAATAAACAGCTTTCAAAGTGCATGTTCTCCCAGCATGGAATTAGAATTATTTGAGATAGTCTGGGAAATATAATTCCACTGTTACTGTATCAGGAACTTTGCAACAAGTCTGTGAATCTTCTTGAGAAGTCTTAAAGATTTCATGCCATACAGAGCATTTCCTCTTAAAAACACACACAAAACAGAAATAACAACAATAGTACTACTAGGACATTATACTTGGTTTCACAATCTACATTTGTCAGCAAGATTTATTCAGAAGCAGTTTGTCTTTGCCTTCCTCTGAGGTTGAAAGAGTGTGACTTTCCCAAGGCCACCCAGTGAGTTTCCATGGCTAAGCAGCGGTTTGAACTCTGGTCTTCAGAGCTGTGGTCCAACACTTAATCCGCTACACCACACTTGCTCTTTATCCAAAAATGTAGGTATTATTAATATTAATATTAATTATTATTACTATTAGTTTTCTCAGAAAGTTATAGCTCAGTGAGAAATAAGCCATGATTTTGTTGAAAAAATATGGTAGTGGGGCAGAAGTTAGCACTCTGGGGTCTCCATGGGACTCTATCACACACACCCCATACACACACACACACTGAGTCATTTTGCTTCAAAGTTCTTGTTAAAAGAAGATGTTAAATACACTAACCACATTGGAATAAATCTGCAACACATTAGGCATCTCCCAAGGACATGAAATTCAAAATGGTGCCAAAGTGGAAGGCAAGGACTACTCCAACCTTTGATAATCAAGAAAGAAAACAGGCAGCTTTGTAACTGGGTAAATCTTTGGAAATAAGATGCAGGACTATTGCAAGATGGTTGTGTTTTTAACATTTATGATATATGGCTCTCAACCAGTGATTCCTCCTGCCTAGCCCACCCTGATCTGTAAACAGGAATTAAACTTAAGGGAAGACTTGATGCATAAGAAGAACCCACCCACTCACTTCTGTAAACAGCTAGAGACTCTACACATGTTATTAAATAGAAACCTCTGTTTTCCCAGTTCCTGTCAGTGTGCAGATATGTCCAATTCATGTCCAATTCATTATAATGAACTATTTTCTAAAAAACCAAGTGACATGGTTTACTGGTTTTATCTGTGAAAATTAAACTTACTATCTGACAAGAAGGTGGAGACCTGATGGTTTAATTTAGCAGCTTTCATCTGGGATACATCTACAGTTGTTGACAAGACCCAGTACATTTTTGGTAGGCATCCTGTTTCCATGGCTGGGATTGCGAAAAGGCAGCCTCACAGGAAGCACAAGGTCTGCCTTTCTATTGTTTTCAGTTTTGGAAAGAGGCAAGGTAATAGTGTTTCTGTAGAATATTTATAAAATAACATGTAGTTTTTAAATTCATGGAATTTGCTTACAAATTCAGTGTTCTCTGCCTTAGGCTGTTGCCACACTGCAGAATTAATGCAGATTGACACCAAGTTAACTGTCATGGCTCCATCCTATGGTATGCTAGGATTTATTGTTTATTGTGGCACCAGAGCTCTCTGACAGAAAAGGCTAAATATGTCACAAAACTACAAACCCCAGCATTTCATAGCATTGAGCCATGGTAGTTAAAATGGTGTCAAACTGCATTGATTCTTCAGTGTAGATGTAGCCTAAGAAAGAAGCAGTTAGCTTTGAATAGGACAGGACAGCTGGATCTCAAGGGAGATTTTCTGCCTAAACTGAAATCTCTCAATCCCATTTCAACTGACAACAGAGCAACATCTGAGACAGAATGTAGGCATATGACTCTAACACTGTCACCATTTTGCTCCTGTGTGATTTTTAACATCTTTGCCTGATGAAGAAACCAGCGAAGCTTTGAAACCTTGTATAATGTATTTTATTCATTATTCTTGGCCCAATAAAGTTACCTCTGATTTGTGGATTTTAGATTCTGTTGTATTTTGCTACATGGCAAAAATGGTTACACCTGGAATATGTTATCTTATGTCTGTATATGATGGTACAGAATGTCACCCAAGAGAGATTTTATTTTATGTACCTCACAAGGGCTGTGCAAAGATCTGACAGCTTAGAGTAGCTAGAATATGTTTGCAGTCAACACAAAAGAGACAAAACTAGTCTTGCAGTTTCACTGGGAATGACTTTTTGTTTATTTACAGGCTTCATGAATCATCTAACATGTGTGTGTATGTGTGTGTGTGTGTGTTTGTTAACTGCCCTCAAGTCAGCCTCGACTCATGGCATCCCTGTGGATGAGACATTGCCAAAACCACCTGTCCTCCATTGCTCTGCTCAGGTCCTGCAGGCTCAGGCATGTGACCTCCCTGATTGAGCCCATCCAATTGGTGTGCTGTCTTCTTCTATTTCTGCTGACCCCTACCTTTCCTAGCATTATTGTCTTTAGAAAAGACAAATGAGTCATGCCTTCTCATGATATGGCCAAAACAAGACAGCCTCAATTTCATCATCTTGGCTTCCAGGGACTATTTAGGTGTAACCAGGACAGGAACTAGGCCTTAAAGTCAGTTCACTCTTGGGGAATGAAATATCAGCTCAAATTACTGGCTGGATTATGCAGCCCTGGGATCATCCCTATGAATACCAAGGTTGGAGGCACAAAGGACCACAGAGGCAAATCCTCAATTAATTATATTTTATTTCAAAGGGAATATCAACACGCACTGTTAATAACCACTCACACAAGCACACAAGAAGTAAGAAACACAGTAAGGTCTTCTAACGGAGATATTACACCTGATTGGATGCTGCTCCTCTTGATGATGTTCTGGAATGGGACAAAGGGAACTCAATCACTCCTGAGGCCACCGTAGTTTGGCGAGCAAAAGAGAGATCTAGCAAAGTAAAAACTGGCTGTACTACTGCCTACAAACCAAGCTAATCCAGCTAAACTATGGCGGGATATAGACCGCCATATAGTACGTATTCTATACGTACTAGGGTTAGGAAGGGGCGGTGCTTCCGCACCCCCCTAACCCTAGTAAGTATAGAATACGTACAACATGGCGGCGCCCCTTCCACATGGGGGCCGCCATGTTTACGTACTGGACGCATAGTGTCCAGACGTATCGCGACGCCTATGACGTCGCAAATGCGCCAGTGGCACCTCGCGACGTCATAAAGGCGCCACAAAAAGAAGCTCCAAAATGGAGCTTCTTTTTTGCTCCGCGTGGGAGCCGCGCGGTTTGGCTGCTGCGGCTCCCTCGCGGAGCAAATGGTGCTGGCGGGAGACCGCCGCAAAGCGGCGGTCTATATCCCGCCAATGAAATTTATGCTCTGGGGCAAAATCCAAGAAGTTGATGTGCCCAAATGGTCCAAATCTTTGATATGCCTAAGTAACACTTTGAAGCTGGGTCTTCCAAAGGTGTAACATGGGGGTGTAAATGGGTGTATTCCTGCAGCAGGACAGCTTATAGTGTCAGATAGATGGAGTTGTTTATTCTGACTGGAGCCATCCTGTTGTCTCACCGCCAGGCTCTTCCTCATCTCTTCTGACATGTCTGGAAAACATGGAGGAGGATGGTGCAGTTAGCAAATCTATTTAGCTTTTATCTTGGTATTACCAAGATCCTTCACATGTCTCAAATTCTTTTTTTAATGGGGGAGCTACAACTCCCAGAATTTTTGACTGAAGGATGATTATGTGAAGTCTATGTGTCATTCCCACAGGAAAGTTTCCTGGTGTGCCAAAGGTCACTGTGACCGCTCAAAAACATGCCTAGGTCCAGATATAAAAACATGAAAATTTAGAAACCCAATATACAGTGTGGGGTATGTCAGTATGCTAAAAATCTGCTGGCATTTAGACAGTCACAACTGTTGCTATGGCCTGGGACAGACTGCCCGAAAAGGGCGGCCTAACGGCGGCTTACTTTCCTCCAGAGGGAAGCTGCAGCCGCCAAACCATGTGGCTTCCCTCTGGAGGTAAAAGAACCTGGGAAAAGCGGATTCTTTTTCCTCTGCAGGGTGGATGTAACGAGTGCATCAATGGCACACTCGTTACGTAAACGACGTGTGGAGACATGAGGATGCCACGCATTGCTTACATCACAATGGTGCTGCCCATGTACACGGGGCACTGCTATTGTGATGCCGCCGCGGCGTATTAGGCTTAGGGACCGTGCGGTTGCCGCACGGTCCCTAACCCTAAAATCAGCACCAGTATGCCACTTGTTGGCAGTATGTACTGCACCTAAGATAATCTCCAAGGGTGAAGTTCTTATTCTTGGTTAACTCTTCTCCCTTCCACCTTTCTCTGCAAAGTGGAATGATAAGCACATAATCTTCCTTACAGTTACCCCACCAAACAGGATAAACCAATACTTCATAGTGGTTACATATTCATAGCCAGGAAGGCCAGGGGCATTTCCTGTTTGAAAAAAAAAAGGAAGGAAGGAATTCCTGTCAATTGCCAATTAGATGGATTAGTCATCTTAACTCAGGCAGAAGTGGCTTCACATATTCATCCTTCAATCAAAAGCTCTTTAAATAGAGAAATTCTAAAGCTTAAAAACTTCCACTTTTTTGGACTACAACTTCCAGAATGTTACTGGGGAATTCTGGGAGTTGTAGCTCCCCCCATTAAAAAAGATTTTGAGATTTTCCTTTAAATTATGGAGAACATACAGAAGTCTGATAAAGAAAAAAGTGTCTCAGATCAAATAATGCATACCGTAAAAGTTTTCTGGTTTCTTAATCCCACAGCAGAGTTTGGGTGAGTTGGTCAAAAATCATATTACTTCACTTATAAAATCATCTTATGAGAATTTGTGAATACCTTTCTCCCTTTGGCACATAACATACATATCAGCACAGGGCTAGGCCTTGGTCTGGCATTATAACATACGTCAAACTTTCTGATCTCAGCTTTGGCAGGTCTTTATAAACTACATCTGTTGCAGCCATTTCAACAATGGAAAATACTGCCAACTTTCCTTATTTTGGAAAATTGGCACTATTTCTTATTGTTGAAATGGGTATAACAGATATTGTTTTGTAAATTTAAAAAACTGCCTGCCATCATATGGAATTGTCTTCATTTGGGGGGGGGGAAATTTTGTTTTTAAAGAGAGACAACCCTCTGTCCCTTTCCATAGGAAATCTTTCTAATCTATTTCATTTTCAGTAGCAACTCACTGGTATTCGTTAGGAAGACTGTAAATATTTTATTCATTATGACTCACTAAATTAATTGGGATTTTGTTTTAAGAAAATAAAACTTTCATTTTAGAGATTATTCAAGTGGCTTGCCAAACAACAACAACAACCCTATTGACCCCTAGCTGCAATAGCAATAACACCAGTAGAAAATCACAGACCTATGTGATCTAGAACTGAGAAGTAGAAGAGGCATGGGGTAAAAAACAACAACCCGTATAGCAATTAGTCTATGCTGACTATCTGAAGTATTGCACATATTCAGGCAGAAGCATTTCCCAGTTCTTTGTGGATACACTTTGATGAACTCTATGACAGTACCAGTGCTGTGCTACAATACACAAGTTCCCCAGATATCATACTTGGGAAGAGGCTTAACTGTATGGTAGAGCACATGCTTTGCATCCACAAGGTTCCAGATTCAGTCTTTAGCATCTCCTGGTCCCTGATGCAATCTCTAGCATCTCCAGGATGGGAAGATGTTTTCTCTGAAACCCTGCAAAGTGGTCACCAGTTAATGGAGGCCATGGTGAGCTGAATTGACTAATAGTCTGCCTTGGTATAAAGCAATGTCTTACGTTCTTCTGTGTCATACTAATTTAGTACCTGGCCTCAGAATGAGTGCATGTGGAGGTATTATATGAGAGACAAGCCATTTTGATCTTAGGGAGACAATACGCTTCATATCTTATGAAAGCTTCCTTCACTTTCATTTCAGAGAAGTTTCTTTTGAAGATGTTTGGAAAAATCTCCCATTGTGTTCGTACTTCCCATTGGTAAGATGAGAACAAAAGTGTCTCTCTAACCTCAGGGGAATATTACAAAAGTTAAATATACTAATGATTTTGCAGGGATTTTGCACAATAACAAGAAAGAAAATGATACTTTTGCATACAATACTAATCTCTTTGAAGGCAATGCCAAAGGAAATAGTGACCTCAGTGAGTTAAAATTGTATCCTGGGTGGATAATATAAATATCTATATCTAGTATAACTACATCTAGTAGAATATTTAACTATATCTATTGTTGGAATAATTTCTATGGCCTCCTTGAGGGTAAAAAAAACAAACAAACCCTGGAAATCATATTTTCTCTTCCTCCTTTTGAGTTTAGCAACAGAATTTAATTTTTAATTTCTAGGTATACTTGGGTTACACAGCAATGGCATAAAGCCTAGAGAATTAAAGGTAATCTCTACTCTTACAAGGGCTTCATGGCACACTAAATCAGGAAGACGTGATGCACCATTAACATGCAGCATTTCTCCAGTCCCAAAAGAACAGCCTGTAAAACATTTACAGCTGCACGTTCTCATCTACTTATAGCTCTTAAAAGACAGCAACAGCTAAAGGTGTGCAAGCTTAATTAAATTATGTGATCTAGACTTTTTTTCTCCCTCTTCCCAAAAGCTGTTTCAAGTGCTTCGATTAAATGAGAAAAGTAATACTGGGCCTGAACAGACAGGCCAAAATAAAGCTGCTACACGAGTCTCTTTGGAGGTATTCTCTTTAAATGATGCATGAGTCCTAAGAGGTTGGAAACCGTGCCAAAGTCACACTCTAGTCCTAAGGACTGAAGCACAGCTTTGGCACAACTTCTGGCCTCTTAAGAAGCGTGTGTCATTTAAAGAGCATATCTCCAAAGAGACCCGAAGCAGCTTTATTTTGTCTGTCTGTTTGGGCCCACTGAGAGGCGGAAAGAGTCGCAATCAAAGTCCTTAAAGGACTCATAAAATTCTCAATGTATGGTGAAACCATAAAACTTGATTACAAGTGGAGTCTCCCTTCTCTGCAATTCTGAAATCCAAAATATTCCAAAATCCAAATTGTTCACACATGCTGCTAAGATAGTGACACCTTTGCTTTCTGATGGTTCAATGTACACAAACTTTGTTTCATGCAAAAAAAAAATTAAAATATTGTGTACAAAATTATCTTCAGGTTATGTGTATAATGTGTATACAAACATAAATGAATTTCATGATCAGATGTGGGTCTAGTTCCAAAATATCTCATTATGCATACACAAATATTCCAAAATACCAAAAACTCTGAAATCCAAAACATTTCTAGTCCTGAATATTTTGGATTAGGGATTGATTGTTGCTTGGTCAATCTCTGTTACCTTACTAATACTTTCATTTACAGAGGTATTCCCTTTATTTCTGCTTTAAAACACTTGGGAGGAAGGGGTTCTTTCTAAAAGTGATTTATACAGGATGTCTGTTACTGACCATCTGCATTTCAGAAGTAAACGGCAAGATCCAACACTACAGGTAGAATTCCACAATGGCTCCCCAGATGCCACTTCTGGGACTCATGGTTTTACTGTGACAGCCCCTCTGAACAGCCATTCCATACCTGAGGGGCAGTGAAGAGGGGACTGAAGAAGCTTCTGGATATGCTCCAATAACCAGATGCAGAGTGATAACATATTTCATTGAAATGAACTGGAATCTCAGGCCCTTCTCTAATTTCTCATACTCTTCACCAGCCACAGAATTGCAATTCTGAGGGGCTATTGCAGCAAAACCATGGAGTCAGGGTGGGTCTGTTGCTGCAGAGGGTACAAGAGAATACCCACCTCTGCAATGAAAAAGAAAACACATGCAGGTGTAAGATGGATATGTCACTAAATGTATGCCCAATACTGAAATAAGCCAGATGGAATAAAATGGATGCTGCATGTGGCACATATAATAGAGAATACAGAACTTGCATAGAAACTAGCATGAGATACTAAATGTTACTTCTGCTTTTAGAAACTTAATAAAATATCCTGAAAGATAAAACAGCAAGGTGCTCCCCAAAGGGAATATTAAAGCATGCTGTCATAGGGTGGTACAGTGTTTTCCTCTTCTACCTTCTTTGCTCCTTGCAATAGCCTTCTCCAGCCAGCCCCTTGTCAGTAAGTTTACTGTACTTCCTTGCATCCTAATCTTCCCGTTTCCTTCTTCTCTTTCTTTTGTCTCTGCCTCTTTCTGTTGTTTTTTCTGTCTCCTTCCCTCAAGTTCCTGCTACTTTACTGTCCTTTTATTTTCCCTTAGCTTCTGCTTCTGTGAATAGTTCTACCTTAAGCTGGGAAGTCTTTCTTTCCTTAGATCAGAGGTGGTGGGACTTTGGCTTTCCAAATGTTTTGGTTAACTTTTCCCATCAGCCTCACCCAACATGGCCAATGGAAAAACACAATAGCAGTTGATATCTAAAACACTTTGACAGCTAAAGATTCCTCACCTCTGCTTAGATACAGTTACTTAAAAACATCTTTCCAAGGCATTGTACATCTATTACTGCTTTAGACTTCACTTCCTGTTTATGTAGAACTGTTGTAAAACTGCGGTTAGAGACCATCCTCAGCAGTGCACTGCCAACTTTTCAGTGATTCCAGTTGTGTGTGTTTTATTAGCAGCTTGACATGTAAAAAACGAGTTTCTTCAAATGCATCTCTTTATTTCCATGGAAAGAAAACCTTTTCCTGCTTAATATCTGCATTACAAGCTGTTATTGAATGCATGGGAGCAGATCAATTTAGAAGCTTGCAATTCAAACCTACATCAGGGGCTGAATTGTAATGTTTGGGGCAGTAGTCTGTATTTCTCCACTTGTACCCTACATTTAGGATAAGCTAACTTTTAAAAATGGTATTACAGTGTGTCCATGTAAAACTGAATTTATGCAGGAAGCACAAAGCCCTAAATCCAGTTGGTAGTTACATCGGGAATAGACACTTTGAATGAATGGTATTCACTAAATGTTGACTTACCATTGAGTGGGTCTACTCTTTTTTGGACTTTGTTGTTGTTAACTGCCATCACGTTGACTTCAACTTATGACAACCCTATGAATGAGAGACTTCCAAGAGACTTCCTATCATCATCATCATCATCATCATCATCATCATCATCATCATCATCAATAATAATTTTAGCCCGCATCTCCCTTCAGGTCGAGGCGGATTAAAAAAAAATAGTAGAAATACAATTACATACAATCAACAGCCCTACTCAGGTCTTGCAGACTCAGGGCTATGGCTTCCTTAAGTCTAGTGATCTGGAATGCAGTCTTCCTCTTTTTCTGTTCTGTCTACCTTACTAAATTTTATTGTCCTTTAGAGTGACTCATGCCTTCTCATGATATGGTCAAAGTATAATAGTTTCCATTTAGTCATCTTGAAATTTTGTCATTGTTTCTAGAGAGAATTCAGGCTTGATTTGCTCTAGAGCCTATTTATTTTATTAGCAGTTCATAAGGCTGTGCAGACCACATGGCCAGATCAGGGTCATGGTAACCGCATGCTGCAGCCCCTATCCAGCCTTTCCAGGGCATGAAAAGGAGCCACAAAAAGTGGTTCTTTTTTATGCCCTGGAAAGGGATGCGATAGCCATGGCAGCACAGCTATATGGCGCTCCTTCTGCGCTGCATCATGCAGATGCAGTGCCGGAGGAGTGCCGTAAGGCCATGTGCCATGTAGTGCAGTGCATGATGCCATGATACCTTGGAGCAGAGCTGGGGCGTGTGTCATAGAAACGTTATGCCCCGACTGTGTCCCCAGGCTGGCCCAAAGTGCCAGTCTGCACAGGGCCTATATTATGCCTTTTAGACTGCCACTTTTCAAATAAGTTGACTTTCTTCCTATTAGTTATCTTCACTGTCCAGATTTCACAACTATACATAGAAATGTGCAATACAATGGCATGGACAAGTCTAACTTTGGTATTCAATGATATATCTTTACACTTGAGGATCTTTTTTAGTTCCTTTATATGTCCTTCCAAATCCTACTCTTCTGATTTCTTGATTGCGTCCCCATTCTGATTAATGATTGAGCCAAGGCATGGGAAATCATAAACTATTTCAATGTTTTCATCATCTACTTTAGAATTAGGCAAAATATCTGTAGTCATTATTCTTGTTTTCTTAATATTCAACTGTAAACCCACCTTTGCACTTTCTTCCATGACTTCTTCAACAATCATTCTAAGTCTTCTATTTTCTGCTAGTATTATCTTAAAATGTTGATGTTCCTTCCTCCAATTTTCACATCTTCTTCCACTGAGTTTAATTCTGCTTTACATATGGTATGTTCAGCATACAGGTTAACCAGATGGGATGATAAAATGAAGTCTTGCCTGGCCCTCTTGCCAATTGGAAACCGCTGCATTTCTCTGTATTCTGCCCTAATAATAACTTCCTATCCTGAGTACAGGTTACATATCAGGACAATTAAATGTTGTGACACACCCATTTCTTTAAAAGTAATCCATAGTTGCTTGAAGAATGTGTTTGCAATGAACAAATTATTGGCCTTACAAATTTCAGTCAGTCGGTCTCCTGCTTCATTTCTTGATCTGTGACCAAATTTTCCAACAGTCTGATTTTCCTCTGTTTCTTATTTTTGCACCCCAATCCCTGATGATTAACAAGAATTCCTATTTTGGTGTGAGATCAATTTTTCCTGGATTCCAGCATAGAATCCTTCAATTTCTTCTTCTTCTGCCTCTACAGTTGGAGCATAAACTTGGATTAACATTATATTGACTTTTCCTGAAGTCTTATTGACATGATTTGGTCAGACTTTTGCATTAAGAAGCAGACTCTACTAGTAGCACTATTGCATTTGTGAGTTTCTTGCCTCACAGGAACATGCAATCCCACCACCATGGGAAGGTAATGCCACTGGTGAGGTTTTTCAGATGAGTCTTAGGTTGAAGAAGGAGCATACCTCTTATGTCCTATAACTAGTGATTGTATTTTAAGATATTGATTTTGTTCAAGTAAGTATGCTTTCTGCTATTGCTTATTGTTAAATATGATAAAATATTTAATATGCTTAAATATTATTAAATATGTTTACATACTTAATAGCCTTATATATTATTCTTGGTATTATTGTTCTTGATATTGTTATTAAAAATGTTTGATGTGATGATGGAAGAAACTGAGAGAGAACTCTTGAATACAGCCATATGTGATTCTTTCACTCCTCCACACTACTATTTTGTTCTGGGAAAATATATAAGATATATCACTTTCACTTTGCATTCAGTTTCTCACCTGAGATCTCTAGAGTAAGATATAATCACAGCAGTAATATTATGATTTGTTGAGAATAAATGAAGGAAACTTGAATACACCCTTGGAACCTTTAACGTTTCTCTGATATAGCAAGTCCTGATATTTCAGGTACACCTTCTTTCTCTTTCTCTCCCCCGCCAGTGGAGAAATTAACCATCCCTTCACAAATGCATACATAAAATTTCAAATGTGTCCCCTATGACTTCAACAATTTCCCCCCCCACAGAAGATATAAATGCTCTTTTTGCCTAAAAGTGGCAGGGTCTTCCCCAAAGTCCTTAAGAGTGTACTATCAAAGGAATGTTTCATTCCACCTCAATGACTTAACTCTCTCTTTTTCTCTCTGTGTCTCCAAAGTCCATGTTAGTTTTATAGAGTGTGAAAAGGGGAAATTTCAGTGGTATGGTGGCCTGATATGCAAACACAGATCATTTTGCCTGGGAAATTTTCATGTCTATTTTAATAGTGCCAGATACACTGATAACGCAATATAAACTCTAAGATGTCTCATAGCTGTAACAGTTTACTCTAGCAGTGTCTTTTTCAGCAATCTGAGCTCATTTATTAGATTTTGATTCCTGTCTCTTAAAAAATGTCATGGTGTAGAAAAATTGACCTTACCTAAATCGGCAGATTTTATCAGCTTATTGAATTTTTTCCTCACAAAGGAAAATATGGGTCATGTAGCAACACTTCATTGTGAAGCCCATGGCTGGCATTCAGTATTGCAGTAACAGATTTGTAACCTAGAGTTATGTTTTCAGTAAGACCATATAGTCTTACTGTAAAACTATGCAAATGCAACCCCCTTAAGAGCAAGCAACAAGATTGGGCAAAGGAAGACTGTTCTTCTTTTTATCAGGGCACAAGGAGAATGATGTTCCCAGCAGGACGTAGACAGGATTTTGGGAAGGGGGGGGTCTAGACTAAGTGCCACCATTATAAATGGGCTTGGGTGCGGCGGCTCAGCGGCACGCACCATTCATTTTATCTAAAGGAAGGCGGGTCCAGAGCCCAAGGACCCCCTCCCCCCTTGGCTAGATCCCTGTTTCCAGCCTGCTCCCACCAGTGAGCAAGGCTACAAATATCAGAAATGGGACCACTGTCACAAGTCCTTGTTGCAAACTTGCCCACTTGTAGGAAAGAGGTGGAAACCTGTGCCTGGATTTTTCTTGCACCCTGATCAGAAGCTGAATGGAACTTCTTTGCCCAATCCAGCTTCTGGCTCTTAAACTGGGCTGAAAATAGTCAGTCCAACAGATGTTATTTAGTTATGTGGATGTAACTAAATTGCCTGTGCAGAACATCTGTACATATTGCTTTATATGCTTTACATAATTGGCCCAGTTAGCAATGTCCTATGGATGGTTAACAATAAATGTTAAATAAAAAAACCCTCCTAAAATCAAAATGAATATCACAATAAATAAATACATACATACATACATATATGGCAATATCAAAATATTCCACAACAGAAGTAAAATCATTTAAGATGTTGATATGATATTCCAGTTCCAGGGTAAATAAGAGTCATATCATACAGATTTCCTATGGCTTAAAAAATATCATGATGTGGGTACCAAGTGAGCCTTTTTTTAGGATAACATTCCACAACTGGAGTAGCTCTACTGAAAAGGCCCTGTCTTTGAACGGCAATCCATGGTAACCCATTAGATTTTTATCCCAGCCTTTGTTATAAGTAGGTTCTGGTGGAGTATGTGGTTTTAATTCTGTCCACTTTGCCCTTATATCTTTACAGGGAGGTTGAAGCAAAGGAAGGAGCCATAGCAGTGGTGAATACACTGGGATGCCCATGAAGACAGCTACCACGGTTTTAGGAACAGTATTATTATTTTACTCCATTTTAATTTTGTTATACATTCTGGTTCTGATGCAGAATGTGTCAGATGCTGTCCAGACTACTAACACCAGAACCAGGATTTGGGACCTCCATCATTTGAACAAGATGATACCAGAATGGAGGAAGCAGGCCTTTTGGCCCGTACAGAAAAGGCCTCAGTTTCCCTCCCCTTCAATCTCAACTAGAATAAACCAAATGAGTGAACTGTTGAGCTCACAAACAGCTAGATGCAGTTGATCCAGTGGGTCTAATTTACTTGGCACTAGCAATAGGATTTCAGCTTATACTTTGGCGTGTTACAGACCGCCCAGAAGGGGCGGTCTCACGCTGCTGCTGGTTGCAGCGTGGGGGAGTCGCAGCAGCCAAACCGCATGACACCTCCGCGCTGCAAATAAGAAGCGCTGAAATGGCGCTTCTTCTTCTGCCCTGGATGTGATGCCGCGAGGCGCTACTCACGTACTCGCGGCGTCATATCCGGGGCACGACGTGTGGACGCTACGCGTCCGGCACGTAATAATGGCAGCACCCATGTGTATAGGGTGCCACCATTATTACGCCCCCATCAAGTGCTAGGGGTGAGGCCGGTGTGGATGCTAGGTCCTCGGCCAACCCCTAGCACGTAAAGGGGGCGCCGGAAGGGCCCGTCTGTAACGAGCCTTTGAATACCATTTCAGCTCTTAAAGCATGGGTGGGAATCTTGAGCCCTTCTAGATGTTGTTGGATTGCAACTGTCAGCATTTTGTTGGCTATGCTCATTAGAACTGTAGGTATTTGCAATATAGAAACATTTGGAATGCTGTAGGATTCCCACCCCATCTTAAAGGAAGAATTTTCAGTCTTATCTCTGAGTTGTGCAGTACTCCGTGAATTTGGAGTGCTCATGCATCGTAACTGAAAAGGGAAGCTGGTGAGGGTCAGGGAGCTCTTTCGAAATGCAACCATACTCAGTGTGCTTCAGTTTTGTTTGTTTTGTTTCCTTAATTGTGTTTGGAAGAATAACTGGCATGCCCTTGCACTTGATCCACATATTTTTTCAGCAAATATCATGCTATCAGGTGAGGCCTGTATAATACCTATGAATCATTGGTTTGGCCCAATGGGGGAAAAACTTTAAGGAATAAGCTGTATTGATTAGCTGAGTTCAGCAACAGAAGGAATGCTAGAGAGAAACTGCATTTACCAGGGTTAAGAAGTAGGCCCTTTTCACTTTGAATTATTGAACCGATAATTCATAGGGACTATTCATAGTGGTATTTTCAGTTATATATTTAGAAAGGAATGAAAACGTAATTTCATTGGAACCTCTGTATTTCATTTTATTATTATTTATTATTATTTGCATTTGTTTTGTGCGTTTTTTTTTAAATAGGGCTTTAAAGTTGCCTTTAATTTGTTGTAATTTGTTGTATTGTTGCTAAAATACATATTGGGATTTCAATTGTGGTTGCATTTGCAATATTCAGTTGCATAGGGTGCATAGAAAGTGGTACCCTTGCTTCCCCCAAAAGTAGAAAGCAAGGGAGAGGGGAATTGAGATGAGCAAGGCAAGTCTCTCTCTCTCTCTCTCTCTCTCTCTCTCTCTCTCTCTCTCTATATATATATATATATATATATATATTGATATGTGAGAAATTTGAATCCAGTCTCAGGTTAAATATGTTGGACTCAGACAATCTGCATTTTTTGAATTATCAGTGAGCTGGACACAGTTTCCCCTCCAGGATCTTCCCATGCCTCTGGCTGCAGACAACTTCTCTGGGGGAAAAGAATAAATTTGGAAACTATGCATCGAAAAGTGTACACATTTCAAATGCCTGCAGAAGAATGCTGACTCTTGAATCATGGGAAGGGGGTTGAAGCAATGCATTTAATATAATATACACATTTACATAATGAGAAAACATGGATACATTTCACTGCATTAGAAGCTTTCCTTCTCCAACTGAACATGGATTTGCCATGAGTATGGCACGTCCTGAGCTATAGAATTTAGGAATGTGTCTTTAAATCCCCACTGAGTGCAAAAGAATTTACTTCTGCAGAAAAAGTGTGCAGAGGATCCAAGTAAAGCAAACGTGGGCAACTCTGGCACCATCACAGGTTGCACCCATCAGAACAAGCTGAAATATTTCCTCTGTCCTCTGCATTTCATCTCAAAATGGCAGCAAGCAGTGACATTGTGATTGCAGTGGAAAATGAGGGTATTTGGTGTTGTGAGTTGCCTGTAGGGATGTGCTGGAGGTAGTTTTGCTTGGTCTCATGCATTTGAGGGATTTCTGCATGGGTTTGGGGCAAAATTGACTGAAAATTGCACTTTCCCCCCCAAGATTGGGGTTGATGAATTGGTGGATCCCACAAAAGTGGGATCCAACCACAGCATGTGGCTTGTGGGCCACCCTGTGCCCAACCTTGGTATAAAGAACTAATCCAGGAAAAACAAGCAAGAAAATCAGGAAAACCTCCATTGCCAGTGCTATTTTCTGAAAGTGTTATGGATGGTTGAAAGAAGCATTCTTGTACCCCATTAGGTATCCTGGCAATTTCACTGTTTAGCTTCCAATATCAGTTGCAATAGCAAGCAAACTGTGGACACTTTGTTAGAGATAATTGTGTGGTTTCTCTTATTTCATTGTAATTTTCTGTCAGGAGTCCCACATCATAAGTTAAAGGAAGTGTGGATACAAAATCATATAGTTGTAGAGACTGAATTTTATTGCTCTACTATAAGAATTAGACATGCATTAACTCTGTGAAGGAGGCTTATTTTTTCAGACAAAATTCCTTTGCTGAATCCCCACTTAGCAAAAGGGAAATTTTGGATAACATCTTTTCCATTCCTTTCCCTATCTCTGCTTCTCCATGTCCCCTGGAAAAGTGGGCAGTGATTAATGTTTCCCATTCATGGGGGAGGGAGCAGGACTGAGCCCCTGTGGATGGGAAGGATCTGCTGTAGTCTATACTAAATTCTTGTCTCCTAAGAAATAAAGTATCTTACGTTTAATTTGGAAGAAGCTGGTATCCATATTGACCCTGTGTGTGTGCCATGTCTCCTGGTGACTTATGGAGATTCCATGAATTTCATAAAGTTATCTAAAACAAGGGCTATTAGGAAGTGGTTTTTCCAGTTCCTTCTTCTGAAATATAGCCTGCAGCACTTAGTTTCCATTGGTGGTCTCCTGTCAAGGTACGACCCTGCTTAGCTTCCAAGATCAAACAGGATCTGATGCCTTTCCCTGGCTAAATATCTTTTAGGCTACAGAGATCTGGCAGGCAACTATAATTTGCCTAAACTGTTCCTGGACAACCCACCCACCCCCCCAGTTTAAATCCTTGCTCAGATCCTAATCTCCTGCCATTCTTGCAACAGAATGATAGTTCTCATATTGATTCGTGTTCCAGATAGACTTGTTCTGTTAACATGAAAAAGAAAGAGAATATTTTTAAAACTGGTTCTGAAGCAGAGGCCAGTGGGGCACAGTGCTGTTGTTGAACCTGACAGTATGCATAATAAAGCAATACTCAATTCAAAGCATTTTGAAATTCCTACCCTGTCTGCCTTTTGCTTTCAGCATATCTTACTTTTCACAGTAGGAAGGAAAGTGAATGAAAATATATGTACCATACAAGTTCCCTGCACAATAATAAAGCAGGATGTCTTTCATCATTCTCAGTTAATTTTAAATATAGGATTAGAACATTTCCCAGTCCTCCCATTCTTCTTGCAAGGCAGTGCTTAATATGCAAAAGCAATTCTACACACTGGTGTTTTAAAATGATCCTTGCTTTAGCAAGGCACATAAAACTTTAAGGCACAGAGAAGGCTATAAATTATTCTTCCTGTTATGAACATCCAAGGCAGACTGAACATTACAGGATGCTTTTAAAATGAGGAGGGGGTTGTGAGGGGAGAGCCCAATAAATAAAACTTGTCAGGGTTGAAACAAGTTTTACAGCATTTGGGCATCTTCCTATTAGCAAAAGAGATCCCAGACTTTGAACTAAAGCAGGACTTATGTTTCTTGCCAAATTCATACAAACAAATACTTATTTGCCTTTATTATCCCATGTGGCTTAACCTAATGCCCTGGCCTTTAACTCACAGAATGAAGGCAAATACATACTGGAAGAGGTGCCCCAACCAGTTTTTGTTCATCTTTCCCATAACACTAACTGGGAGAGCTAAGATATGAATCAACATAAAATGATTACATCTACCAGAACACCTGTCATGGAGCTTTTTTGCTCATCTCATCTGGTCATTTATTTTAATGGGCCATAGTAAAATGAATGACGATTGCACAGTCACCATGTGATTATTAGATTTTTGTCTCTGTTATACAGAAGAGAAATGGTGCCGTTTTTAAAAAATGAACTCAGTGGTTACTCTTTCTTAATATCCCTGATTAACATAAACAAGGAAAAATACATTCCATGAAATGTGCTGGTTTTCATGTAACAATTATTTTTCAATGTCATAAAACACAACTGGGGCTCAATCCACCAGCAAGTAATATTTGTTGTTATTTACAGTTATGTTGGCTTCAGCTTGCAATGACCCTATGCATGAGATGCCTTCAAGAGCTCCATCCATCCGTCTCTCTGCTCCGGTCTGTGGCTTCCTTCTATTGATAGTGTGGTCTTCATTTTTTCCTACCACCTTTCAGTATTTTTCAGTAAGTTTTATCATTTCATGATATATCCAAAAATATGATACTAGATTGGCGTCTAGTGAGAGTTCCAGGGAATGTTCTGCTTATATTCAAATTCCAAGCTTTACTGATACTTTGGGATTTGAAGAGGTCCATTTCAGCAACCTCAGAAACCATTCTGGCATAGCAGTGGTATTATGGCAACATTTGTAAGGAGATATGTTACTGCATAAAGCTAAGTATATGGATGCTGAACCAATTTCTCATGAACAGACGAGACACTCAATGGCCCAGCATATATCAGCAAAGCATAATAGTTCTGCATGATGACATGTGCTAGGCTGAGCCATATCTTCAGTTTACAATACCGTTTCTGTACAGCTGCATGGTCATTTAATACATAATGGGGATTGGGTAGGACTGGAGAAGTATCTGGCAATGTCCCCATATCCAGATGCAAAATGATTACAGAAGCACTGAGATCCACATTCTGGGGGGCTTAGTGCTGCTATAATAGTTTCATGGCTGGCCATGGGGATATGGCCAGGTATTCTCCAGTTCTATCTGACTGGGGCATGGAATGGCCATGGACTGGCAGGTAGGGAAGGAGACTGTACAGCAGATCTTGGGGGAGGTCAAGCACTGCTGAGGGAGAGGAAAACACCAGATTCCACAGCAACCTAAAAAAGATATATGTAAGGGTAAGAAAAACTTATGTGTTCATATGACACTAACATATCGCCAAGCAACATGTGGTTCCATAAATTGGTATGAAGCTCCCTTTGCAGAGTAGATCCTAATCCTGAAATGTACACAGAATGTTTGCTTACATGGACCTGAGCATAGCCTCTCTGTTTCTGTGGAGAGTATATACACAGATTCCTCTGTCTAAACTTATTAGATAGACACAGGAATGTAAATCCAGACTTCTTTTTGTCTTTCTACAGTAAATGAGATTAAAAAAAAACAAAAAACCAACCAACTTCAAAACCAACTTTTTTTGTGAGCCTCTATGAGATAGGAAGGTTTTCTTTTTGTAATTGTCAATGTCTGCAAAAATGTGTGTATCTTTAAGAGGTGCCTTTATGCATTTCTGTAAAATATGTAGTACTGGAATATAGTAACTATTGATTCTATGATAAAAAGGAGTAACACTGGCTGAGTTGTTATATCTTTCTGATGAATCAACATGTCCAGTTGTGCTTGTTGTGGGTGTTTGTGGATGTGCACTTAGCTTCATAAGGGAAAAGATGCTCATTTTTCATGGAAGAAGAAGATTTCAGTAGAACATATTTTTCACAAATAGTAACAACAAAAAATATTCATCATTTTAGTTGTAGGCTGGTGATTAGATCACTTGAGGGGGCTGGAGAGTCCCTAGATTCTATCTTGTCATGTCAAGAAGATTAGTGTAAACTGAAACCTTGGTTTTTTTCCATCACATGCTATTTGACAAAGGCAGTTATAAGATTGAAGGGTGCTGATGCTTAATCATAGCAACAGTAATACCAGATGACATATAATTGATTTCTCTAAATAGATGATTAGTGGTATTAGAAAGCCTAGACATCTGTTTCTAATACAGCAGCAGGAACATGTAGCATACTAGTCCAGATACCTAGTACATGACATTATACTACATTAGACATGTTGGATGAGAAGATCTGAGACTTATCTAGAACAACAAAGTCTCCTTCTGCACACACTTGCCTTTTGAATTATGGTATAAAATGAAGATGTATCCTAAATCTGATTTTTGCTTTAGATATTATTGCAGAGTTACCCTGCTCAGCCATGAAAAGCCATTGGGTGACCTTGGACAAGTCACATTTTTTCAGCTTCAGAGAAAGGAAAGGTCAAACTCCCTCTGAACAAATTTTGCCAAGAAAACCCTGTGATAGGGTTGTCATAAGTCGGAAACGACTTGAAGGCACACAACAACAAAACCTAAGCTTTGAAGCAATCACCTCTACATTCCAATGTGTAAAAAATACTTTCATTATGTTTATTATAAAAATATAAATGTTCCCACTACAAATCATTTTACATTAGTAACAGGCCATCTACAATTGCATGACATGATTAACTAACTCAGTAAGTAACGTTTTGAAATAAATGTTAAAAGTAAATGCTGTTTTGCCAGTTCAAAATCACACTTCTACATTGCTTATTGGTTTCTAAAGTACAGCAAAGACTATGTTATATGTTAACAGAAATAAATAATATATGTAAAAAAAAACCTCAATAGTTTAAAGATACAAAATCAATAATATGATAGATATTCTTTGTGAAGACTTTATGTTGCTTGTTTGATGTAAATAATAGCTAAAGGCAGGTCCTGTACAGGCAGATGGCCACAAAAATTCTATTTTCTCTACTCCACAGTTAAGAATTGTACACTGCTATGTTTACATATGTACAGGGGAAGAAGGGGAGTATGAGCAATAGGAGGCCTCTGGATACAAAAATTGTAAAAAAGAGAAGACCAAATGCTAGTTAAAAAATCTCTGCAAAATAATGTATTTTTTTTCCTGAACAAACAACAGAATCCATTTTTCATACTAAGCACAATCTGAATAATATTCCAATGTGTTACTCAACTCTGAGAGAAAATTAAGGATAGGCAAAATTTATTATGAACACTTGCAAATGAATACAAATCTTGCTTTTACAACCATTTAGTGTAGACTCCTGGACAATTTGTTCCATGTGGTATTATGGAGATTATCCATAGAATTATTTGTCTTTCCAATTGCTTCCGGATAGCGCTAATGTTTGCATTTAGAGCTGAGGATCAAACTCCCAAAAGAAGGAAAGTGCTGATGACACAATTATTCTGATCCAGTTCCTTGTGGAACTTAAACATGAACGCAAGACGGTGTGTAATTTCTGCTGTTACAGCAGAGCATTACTGTTTTTACACTGAAATCATATGAAAAATGCCAGAGATGTTATGGAGATGCACAGGGAAGCTACACCAGTTCTGACATTAGCAATTTGTGGTGTTTTTTATGCTCTCTAAAATTTTTATCACAAGTCTAAAACAGTATGACTCCACAATCCTTGTGAAGTCTGTTGCATTCAAAAGAGGCCAAATGATATCACAGATATTGTAAACAGGTTACATGCTGGTTTAGAGATTGTTTTACACACACACTCACACTTACACACACAGTGCTGCACACTGACTCTTACAGCACAATCCTGTATATGTTTACTGAGGAGTAAAGTTCCTGTATTAAATGTGGGTTACTCCCCTGTGTTTAGGATTTCAGCTTTAGAAACATACAATAATTATTTACTCTAGGTGGATATCAGCAGTATAAGAATCAAGAAGGCGGTTTTCCTCTTTCCCTTCTTTTTTTAAACCCAGGACAGATCATGTCAATGATTTTATTACCAAATAACACATCATATGCTTTGTTAGAAAAATCTAGCACCTTCCAATGCTGTGTGCATACTGCAGATATTCCAAATGCATGCAATTATGCAAGCTTGTGCTAACTGGTGAAAAATATATGAACAGCTCAACAAAACTTTTCTCCTTATAGAAAAATTATTAAGTGGTTCCTTAGCACTACACAGTGTGTTGTGTATGAAAGCTTCCATCATTATATACATTTTAGTGTGGGCATGTAGACCTCTTTCTGCAAGGAAACAATTTGTCTGTATTGGGGACTGTTTAATCTGAAAATCTCACTAGTCTCAAGGAATCATTCAAATATTAAGAATGCAGCCAAATTTTGAGAGAATTTGGCAATTGGCAATCACTAAATCCCAATAAAATCACATATAAATATAAAAGTCAGGAACATATTTAAAGGGAAATAAATAGGCCTTTTATATAGAAAAAAGTTAAGACTTGTTTTCTTAAAAAAGAACACACACATCAAAGCTAGCCCCGTGACAAACATTATTGGTGAACTATTGCCTCCATTTCACCTCAAACATTACTTATGTTTTCCTTCCACAGTTGAAACGGAATATTGCAAGACTATCATTGCAAATATGGCCAAACGAGTCTGAGGTATCACCCCAAATATCATTACTAGAAATATTTTAGGAAATAAAATACTAGTCACCTATACTTTTTACATGTTAAAAAAATACTGCAAGGGGTAATCCTTTACTTGCTGCTCTAGACAGTCGATCAAAACACAGCATTACATCCACAGTTCATTTGCCTTTTGCAGAATTCAGTCCATTGACATTTGAATGGCTCTCTAGATACATGGAAGGATTTTTAAAAACATTTTAAACATTTTCTTTCAAATGCATTGTATGTTTGAGCAGTCCATTATTACAAAGGGGAAAAAAGCACCCTCCTTCAAGAATAAGTGATAGAAAAAAATGTTTTTTAATTCCTATTTTAAGGCAATTGAACTCATCTTATGAGTCTCTTAGGGGGCTTGCAATATCCACCCAATGTCATGTTTCCCACATTGTTACAAGAGTGCCTTTGAAGTCTTGCTGTTTCTCACTCATTGCCATGACCTTTGCAGTAACATCTTCTTCCTTCCTCTTGTTATGTCCTGAGTGTCAACATTTTGGTAGTTTACACAGGAACAGGGCCATTCTTTGTATGCATTTCTAGAGACTTAATACTGCTAATAAGCTTTTTCTGGGGCCCCACAATTGTCACACCAATCTTCTTCATGTCACTGGAAAACAGAACACATCTGATGAGTTCATTGTACATGGAAAGTGTATCACAACAAAATAATTCACAACATAGGTTTGATGACCATCTGTTGATTATTGCTAAATCGTGCTAGCTAGAATCTTTCCAGGTGGATGAAAGATACTGGAGAATATTTCTACGAGCGAAACAAATAGCCATCTAAAAGAAGTGTTTAGATATAGTTGTACCAATGAAACAGCTTTCAGATCTTGATCAGGACCAATGTGCTGGATATATTCTCTTTGTAAATCATGCCTGTTTAGCAGTGAGAATTTGGTAAGTTCTCATTAAAATGTGAACCAAACAAATTTCTTACATCTCAAAATAAAGTAAATGAATCTATGTTCACCTCATGTGATTCTACTTGGTCTGTTTGAAGACCAGTCAGAGCAGAGCAGTTGCTGTATTAACTACAGATGGAAATAATATTTGAAAATATAGGTTGAATCCTCCTTATCTGGAATTCTGATATTCGAACTATTCTGAAAAAACAAAACTGTTTTTCATGGCTAGCTAAGATAGTGACACCTTTGCTTTCTATTAATTCTATATATACAGACTTTGATTCAGGTGAAAATGTCCTTAAAATCTCTTTAAAATTACCTTCAGGCTATGTGTATAAGTTGTAAATGAAATTTAAATGATTGGTGTGTTTAGACTTGGGAGTCATCTCCAAGACAACTCATTATGTATGTAAATGCATAATACAAATAAAATAAAATAAAATTCTGAAATCCAAAACACCCCTGGTCCCAAGCATTTCAGGTAAGGGAGACTCAATCTGTATTTGAAAAATGTTTGAAAATAGGTTTCCTAGGTGTCAGATCATATCATGTTTTTCTATTGATTACTGTAAAGTGCCTTAAAAACAATATTTTGGAAAATAAATATGGCTAGAAAATATATTAAACATATAATATTTAATTAAACATATTTAACTGCTTAACTGGACTCAGCATTGAAGCTTCAACTAGGAAACTGCACGAGAAGTACAAAATGAACTAAGAAAGTAATTTTAAGATATGGTCTTACTCCGAGGAAAACTTGGCTATTGAATCGCATGAGCTGTATTCCACTCCTGTGAATATGTCCTTGCATTGTCCTATCCGAATGCCATTCAGCCAGTCACCTGTTGAGCGGAAAGCGGAGATTTCAATGCTGCTTTGGTCCAGAAGGAGATTAGATGGCCTAAAATAAAATAAACATGGTTATAGCAAGAGAGCATAAATAAATAAATAAGATACACTTTCTATCTAAATTTAACATCAGTCCCAGCAATCCCTAACTTCTAAGGCTCCTGGTCCAACATACAGTTTAAAGGCCACAGAGTTCATATCTGTTCAAGATTATTGTTTTAGCTAGGGGAAATTAGTTCAGAAAGCGGTGTCTAAAGCAGCCAAGTTTATTCACTTACCTGAGAGAAAACCATACTGAACTCATTGGAAATTAGTCCTGAGACATATACAGTATTAGATTTTACTGTTAATAACCCAAGTAATGCTTTATGCCTCAAAATCACTACTTTGTCAGTGTCATCACTTAAAATATATTTGTCTTGAGATTAAACTTTCACAAAGCTGTGTAATTTAGTTGAGATTTAGTCTAGGTTTATAATTGGCTTTATAAAATTTACCAAACAAATCTCCAGTAGGAGACTAGTTTATGACAGTTGTTTAATATTTTTATTTTATTTTAAAAATATTTTTATGGTTTATGACACTTATTAATTTGCTTAATGTCAGATCAAATTAATTGGTTCTCTGAAGCATAGTGTAACTTTATGCAAGTTATGACCTGATGACTGATAAGAGAATGTGACAATTTGGGATGTAGAATCCTATCCGAAGCACATTAAACATCTCTGTTAAGAACTAACAGTATAAATTGTTGTAGGCTACAAAAAAATTGAAAGCAATGAGCACATTTGCGACATTAAAATTCTACCAGTTTTAGTCTGAGAGGATGAGAAGATACATACTAGATCTTTGTATTTGCCATACAGGAAGGCATAGAGACAGTGATGGCTGGTAGTTTCTGTGTCAATTAATACAAACCTTGAATGAGATATTTATCTATCTTTATAGTAACTGCACTGAGCAGCATCCATATTTTAGGATTTCATGTATGGACAGGAGCAGGTAGATTCCAAAATCACAGACAAAAACGTTATTTTCTGAAGGGGAAAACATACTGTTTGTAATGTATAGGGTATTTCCATCCATTTGAAAATTATAAATGCAAAATAGTTACGTACTTTTTGAAATCACCATGAATTCACAGTGAAATGAAAACAACAATTCAGTGTCTAACTGAACAATCCTATTTATAGTCTGCTCAGAAGAAAGTGCTATGGCGTTGATTAATCTCCCCCCCCGCCCATGTAAATACGCCTTACAGTCCTAATTTCCTTAAGAAGCTACATTTGCTGTTTTCATGCTTACTTATTTACAGAGTTACCAAAATGTATTGGACACCTCACAAAAAATGGTAGATGTGAAAAGAGCATTAAAATACTTAAACATTTCATTTTACACCAGGTCCTTTCTCTTAACTATCTCCCTTCCCTTCTTTCTTTAACACTAACAAAACAACAACAACAACAACAAAATGCAACTCTTTCAAGATATGCACATTATTATCCACATTAGATTATCCCTTATGGTAAAAAATTGACATCATTTTAGGCAAGGTGCCTAGTTGGTACCCAGGGAGATACTCTGCTTTTTTCTTTCTTTTTAATGGTTTGCTTCTGTCCAGCTGTTGTGAGAAGTACTGTCCGTACTGAAAGTGCTCATTTGTGTATGCATTGCTTGTTCACATTCACACCATAACTTTGGACTTCAGCTATTTCTTTAAATATCCATTACAAAAATAAATCTATGTGACACACTAGCAGTTAATAAACTAAATGCACCTTGCTATCTTCTGTTTGTCTCTTGAAAACCCACTTTTTAAAATGTATAGTTTTCTCTCTCCATAATTTAAAGGATCCCAAGGTATCTGTTAAAACATATAAAATGAAATAAGGAGAAATTGTTTTTCTCCAGTCAGTAGAAAATACGCCTCCCTTTCAATGAAAGATAAATTGACTTAATCACTACTGTGGGATGGGATGGCAGAAATGTTTAAACAACATGATAAAAAACAGAGTGGTGGGATTAACCATTAGAACAGTCTAGTAAAGCTTTCATGTTTATTCATGTCTATTTCTGGGACGTAGGTATAATGGAGACAAAAATGTGAACTGATTTTTAATACAAGTAACTCCCCGAATAAACCAGCATTGTAAAGTATCATTTTTCTTTCTTGTAGGCTTCTAGACCAAATAAATAATTAAATAAATTAGCTACATTCCTCCTTGGAGAGGACATCTGGACAGTTTATCAATGAACAGGAATTTGTCTCTTGCTGTGAAGAGTCTATGATGTCTCCTCATGTGCACCAAGGGAATGTGGCCTTTCAGAGCATCTGCATTCATTGGCTCCCCCCCCCCCTTTTGACCCAGCCCCTAGACAGCAAGTCTAAACATGAAATTTATGGGCTGGGTGATATGCACCATAAGCTCACACTTTTACTAGACAAATTAGATGGAGTGCAATTCGTGCAGCTGTAAATGACGTCCTGCAGGGTTCCACCTGATCTTTCACAGCTTTTCATAAATCAGGTCCTACTCACATCAGACTGTGGTCATTAAAAAGAAATCATGGAAATTGCATGTTTGCTCGAGGGAAGTGAAACCATTTTACCCATCACCATTTTCTCCTGCCCACCCCTTTATTTTTCTCCTTCCCACTCTCACTAGCTACGCTTCAAACATGTTTTCCAAGTACTGGTATAGAAAAAGAAAACTAGACTCCACATCATTCATTTGGGCACTGTGCTTGTCTGGGAGCTTGCATGCATGCATGGACATATGACTCATAAATAAAAAGAAAGCAACCAGCACAACAGTAAGATTCCAGAGTATATGTTCCACCAATAGCCTCTTGCAGTTGGCTTTTATGGAGCGACCTATTATGTTAACAGCTGGAATTAACCTTGTTCCTTTGCATGAAAGCCTGGAGAGCCATGGTTCGCTGTCATTAAGATGGATGTTGCCACATTGTAAAGAACTTTCTGTCACACCACATCATGTCTCGAAATAAACATATAAATAGCAATGGAGCTCTCCCTCCTGCTGATACAAATCACAGTCCTGAGTGTGCCAGCTGTCCAGCTGGAAAGAGATAACTCAATTTGTAACCACTACCATCAAACACTACTATTTGAGAGGTAGCATGGTGCTCCTAAAAGGAGTTTTGGATACTATACCCTATAAGCTTCCAAGTCTAGTTTTACCTGCCACCTTAGCCTGTTTCTTTCTGATGCACTTAAGTGCATCTACATCCAGCTCATTATTTTTTTAAAAAAACTTTTATTTTTTCTTTATAAAAAAAACTTTGCTGGACACATCTATAAGCTGAAATCTGACATTTTTTGCTCAAGAACCACAATACTGGACTAATTATAAGATCAACGTAATTATTGACTCTAATGTTAGGAAAGCACAAGTGTGTGGTTGTTTTGGTTTTTTCTTCTTCTAAAACTCACACTAAACATTATCTTCACTGCCAAATGGAAGCATGGATATATCATCTTCCCAACAAGAGACCAAAAAATAAATGACACACTGAGGAGACATTGAGCTATTCTGCTGACTTTAATTATCACAGTACCATAAGGAATACAATCTTGGCTTCTGTAGCTATTTATGCTTGTTTTACAGTGTTGTTCAGGTAAAAATTAGTCACTTTCTTCTTAAATGAAATTGACTTAGCTATGTGCTATGTTTGCTTTCTCTGGCTTTCCTATATTTTCTCATCCAACAATAAACTGATATTTCTTTCTTTTGGTTTTTTTTAAACTACCCCACACCCCGACTTGGACAGCAAAGGTGTTTCCTCAACCTTCATCACTCTAGTGTCCTCCGGTGGACAAGAAAGGCCACAGTCTACCAGTCACACATTCAGGGGACACCAAGTCTGTATAGGAACTATCATTTACGAATGGAATGCTATTGCATTTCTAAAGCTTCATAGCAAATAATACTTAGGTCCAAAACACACTGCAGAAATGATACAGTTTGAGGCAGGTTTAACTGCCCTGGCTCAGTGCTAGGGAATTCTGGAACTGTAGTTTTGTGAGACATTTAGCCTTATCTGGCAGAGCGATCTGGTGCCACAATAAACTACAATTCCCAGGGTTACCTAGCATTGAGCCAGGGAAGTTAAAGTGGTCTCAAACTGGATTATTTCTGTAATGTGTTCTGGACACTAGAATTAGAAATGGAAACTACAAATAGTGTTTTTTGTTTGTTTGTTTGGTTTGGTTTGTGTTATCTGGCCTCAGCACCACCCATAGCAGTTGCTCTAGAAAAAAGGCTGCCATATGCCCTCCCAGAAAAAGGAAGATATGGAAAGAAACATTCTGACACAAAGAACCCATTCACACTACACAATTATAGCTCTATTATTCTATTTTAACTGTCTCTGTTCCCTCCTATGGAATCCTTGTGTTAGTAGTTTGATGAAGCACTAGAGTTCTCTAGCTAAAAATTCTAAATGACTTTCCATAAACTGACATCCCAGAAAAGGAGTGTAATTCTTCACTTAGGAGATTATGAGGGACGGGGCATTATTGTCCCATCCCTGTCCCGTCCTTCCCGCCTAACTATGGGAGGGACTTTGACCCATAACCTGGCATTGACCTGGAAGAGAAGTGCCAGTAAAAGTGATCATGTGAATCACTTTCACTCACAAGTGTGCTGAACCCGTCATTCAGCTGGCCGGGACATGTGAGTGAAAGTGATAGCGTGAATCACTTTCACATGAAAGTGGACTGTAAAGCGCTTTAAGCCATCAGCTGAAAGCATTTTCTTCTGTCATTTGCAATCTTTTGTTATAACAGAAGAACCCATTACTACCATGATGGCTGAAAGTGCTTTCACTTGACAGCTTAAAGCACTTTCCAGCCCGCTTTCATGTGAAAGTGATTTGCAATATCACTTTCGCTCGGGTCACAGATGATGGCCAGCCAAGATCAGGTCTTGGAGGATGAGGAGGAGGATGAACCGCCTCCAGAGCAAGAGCTAATTGAGGCTACACCAGGTGCTAATCCTGCTTAGCCAGGTCCCAGCTGTGATCTCCCAGCCCCAGAGGAGGAGGCTCAACCAGGTCCTAGTGCTAGTGAGATGCCTCCTGTGGAGCAACAGCCTAGTGGTGACTCTGAGGAGGAATCATGCCTGGATGTGCCTACCTATAAACAAAGAAGGGCTGAGAGTGCTTGCAGGTGCGGATCCAGGAGAATTGCAGAGAGGCAATTAGCAAACCAGCCTCAGGTGGCATGGGGAGAGTTTCCCTTACTTAAGGTGCAGAGAGGCATCAACTCATTGCCAAAGTTTATTGCAGGATACTTTGGTGTGATTGTTGCTGGCACTGGCTCCTTGTATCTTGACTCCTTGTTGCCTTGACCTCGGAACAGACTGGACCCTTGTTATCTTCTGGCTGCTTTGCCCCTGGACTGATTTGACTACTTTGACTTCTGGTATCCTGATTTCGGCTTGGCTTTCGGACTGCTCTCTAACGCTGACTCCTTGCAAGGTCTGTGGTCTGCTTCCACTTGCTGTGCTAAGCCATTCTTATCAGCATAGTGTGGGTGTGCTGGCTGCAGTGTTTATCAGACGAGCTCTTAAAGAGGTACTATTCCAGTGTGACTCCTCTAGCTGCCTCCTGTTGCATGCTGGGATTGGCAGTTTTAAGGAGGGGTATTTAGAATTCTCAGGCAGAGAAGTTCAGCTCCTTAAAACTGCCAATCCCAGCATGCAGCAGGAGGCTGCTAGAGGAGTCACACTGGAATAGTAGCTCTTTAAGAGCATAGTGTGATAAACATCTAGGACAGATGGGATAAGGATGGTGAAATTATCCCATCCTTGTGTGATAATCTCCTTAGTTTCTCCCTGAAGGTAGCAATGAATAATTTCAGCAATTTCCTTCCTGTTGCAATAAGTTTTACAAAGTTATTCACAACTTGGAACTTATTCTCTTCAAAATCTGCACATGGCTGTTTTGTACATAAAACAGCATTTACTGCACAGGAAACAGAATTTTCTGCATGGAAAATAATATTTCAATGCAAAAATACTTATTCCTGTGCAGAAAAGGCAGTTTTCTATGAAAATAAACAAGGTGTGAATTTTATACAAAACAATTCCTCAATGACAGGATTTTTTGCACAGAAAATATCATTTTTCTGCACAAGAATTAATATTTCTGGTGCCATCCAGCCTTGGAGGGAGAGATGCAGGGACAGTTCCATCAGACCTGGCCTGGACTAGGAAATGGTTCCCTTCTCCCAGTCTATTTGCCATGGTCCAGGCCTCAGAGGAAGAGAAGAACTGCTGGACCTGATCCCCTTCCCCACCACCATTCCCTTCTCCTTTTGTGTCATGTCTTTTTAGACTGTAAGAATGAGTGCAGGAAACCTTTTAATTAACCATTTGTAAGCCGCTCTGAGAGCCTTTAGGGCTGAAGAACAGGGTATAAATACTCTTAAATAAATAAATAAATAAATTTCCTGTGCAGAAAATGCTGTTCTCAATGCAAACAAGGACATGTAAATTTTGCACAGAATAAGTCCTGAACTGCTAAGATTCTCATGAGTCCTGGATTCTTCTAGCCAGCGTTTCTCAACACTTAAAAGCATGTTTTTTCCCATCTACCTTTTTTTAAAAAATGTTTCCCTCCCTATTAAGTGGAACACTAGTGCTCTGATTGTATTGTATGAATGGGCCCTAAGTGTCATGATGCAGGGAAGGAGGGGCAGAGTGAGTGTATAATCAATATAAGATTAAGAAGCAGAGCCCTCCCTCCAGTCCATCTGCCTTGGTTCAGGCCTCAGAGGGAGAGAAGAACTGCTGGACCTGATCCCCCTCCCCACCACTGTTCCCTTCTCCTTTTGTGTCGTATCTTTTTAGATTGTAATCTAATCCACTTGCCATTTTGGTCATCTTGGCCTCAATTTTTTGGTATGACAATCAATTTGTTTGTTACTTCTATACTGTAAGTGGGGCTTGAAAAACACACTTAGTGGGTATTTGATTTCTCTGATAGGAGGCTTGGGAGAAGAGCCTGCTTGCCTGCATTGCCGTGGCAGTTCAGGGGCCTTTTCACACTACCCATTATAGTAATTTGATTTCACTTTAACTGCCATGGCCGAATCCTATGGAATCCTGGTGTTTGTAGTTTGGTGTTGCACTAGAGCTCTTTGGCAAAGAATTCTGAAATGCCCTTCCCCAAACTGCCAAACCCAGGATCCCATCTGATTGAACCATGTCACCATGGTGGAATCATGGTGCTATAGTATTGCTATGTGAAAGGGTCATATGTCATACTATGCCCCTGTTTGGTATATAGACCAATGGTCTGCCGCAGCCCATCAAATAGACAGCTTGTTGTAAGAGTAATAGTAGACCATTCACCTGCCTTTCCAGATGATTTTCCTGGACATCTGCCATTTGAACAAGGAATCACACACCTGGAAACATGAAACTGAAGAGGGTTAATGAGAGAATACAACTCTTCACTCTCAATTGGCTACCAGCTTGCCTGATCTCAACCTGTTCCATTTATTAAATCTTCCCAAAATAACATGGATGGGTACTGAGAGATGATCTTTAGATTTGACCCGGACATCTGTTATTTAGATTGTTTCTGCTTTCCTCTTGTGCTTCAACCTGATGCTGTTATAAAAACAGCAAGCCATATTGTTGTTTCCTGATAACGTATTACAAATAAAAAAACCTCTCCCCCACTCCCCCCCCCCCCCCAGTTTGCTAAAAGAGTATCCCTAAAGAGTGTTATGTATGGGCATGGCCTATTTTTAACGAGGACTTCAAAACTGGCAAAAAGGTTCAAAAGAGAAATCTGATGGATTAAGCAACAGTACCCATAATAAATAATTTGATTTGTTGTAGATTCACTACTGGATGGCACAACCAAACCATTTGTAAGAAAAGGGGAAAATATTCTTGATATTTGCAGCTCTGCACCATTTTTAATTCCATGCATTCCAAGGCAGACACACGTCAAATGTGGCTGGATTGTTGTATGTTGTAAATGACACTGTGGAAGATGCATGGAACAGCACTGGGAAAAATATTTAAAGTATTTTTAGACTATTATTTCTTGGTTTTATTTTAAAAATCAGTCAGAATCCAAGTAGCTCAAAATTTTAACCTATGTATAATAGCCATGTAAGAAATGCTGAAATATTATGCATTATCATCTTTTTATTTAAATTTATTTAAATATTTAATTTATTGTGGTTCTATTTACAAGGGACTAATAAGATTTAAAGAGGTCTATCACTGAGCTGAAAATGTAAACATGAAATTATAGTATATATATCCTTTCAAAATGACTATTAATGTCCAGAAAGCTACAATACTATTACATATAACCTCCTGTACAAGAACTGTAATGGAAGACCCCAAGCAATCACCAACAAAGGTTTTAATCTTATGTACATACCTAGATCTATATACCTGACAAAAATGGATGAGATGCTTTAGTTATATTTTATGAAAGGAATCTTTGGCGGGATACAGACCGCCCATTGAGGCAGCCTGCAGCCACCCCTTTGTGCCACATATTGGGGCCAGGGCGCTTCACCCTGGTCCCAAAAAGAGATGTCCTTGGGGCTTCATGCCCCAGGACACCCCGGGACCTGCAGCCAGGGGAGAAAGGGGCTGCTCAGCCCCTTTCCCCCTGGTGCTGTTCCCACAGCAATCTAGTTGCCGTGGGAACGAGGCACCCTCTGGGAAGGAGCTCCATTTCGGAGCTCCTTCTGGTGCCGCTGTTAAGCTGCCACAAGTGGCCTGATGAGGTGTGAACACTTCACTCCCATGCTGCACCATTTGGACGCGGCACGGCCATGACATCATAATGGCGGCGCCCGTGTATACAGGGTGCCGCCATTATGCCGCCGCAGCTATGTGTTAGGGTTGTGGGGTGTCTGTAAAGCGCCGGTCTGGATAGGGCCTTTAGTACACAATTGATAAAGTCCCATGGGAATCTCTCAATAACCACAGGTCACTTGACAATATGGTTGCTACCTGGTGAACATAGTTGCAAACATAAGGGATGATCATGGGAACCAACAGTTCTTTCCGCATCTCTTAGTAGACACATGTTATGATGCAATGGCCAGTATCTGAAATCCCATCCAGCCTCTCTCTCCTGCCAATGATCCAACACATCATTTCCCCCCCTTATTTTCAAAGCTTGTTGCCTCCTATCACACTGTAGGCTTGTTTCCATCTACATTCTAGACTTCCTATTTTATCCAAATCAGTTTGTTTTGGTTTTTACCCAGCATTCTCTCTAGACCTACTTTATCAAGTTTTTCTTACAATTATTAATAGGATTTATTTATATGCCGCCCAATCACTGGGAATCCGGGCAGCTTACAACAGAGGGGATAATAGACGGTTCCCTGCCCTCAGACTTACAATCTAAAAAGACATGACACAAAAGGAGAAGGGAATGGTGAGGGAGGGAGGGGATCAGGTCCAGCATTCTTCTCTCCCTCTGAGGCCTTGACCAAGGCAGATGGACTGGAGGGAGGGCTCTTCTTCTTCAGGCTAGCCCTGATGGAGCTGGGCCTGCCTGGTCAACTCCCTCACAGGCCAGAGGATGGCAGTTATGGAGGGAGGAGTCTCTTCTTCCAGGCTAGCCCTGATGGAGCTGGGCCTGCCTGATCAACTCCCTCATAAGAATTATTCCCTCACTCCACCTGCCCATTTTTTGGCCCTTTCTTCAGCCTTCAGTTTTTTACTTCAACCACTAGTATTCAAACTCAGGGATTTGCGAGCACACAACTATAAGCAAAAAGGACTGACTGACTGCTGACGTCACAAAAGCAGTCATTCTAGTTTATGTTGCCTATCTTGCCATCAATTTCACCACTGTGCAGCCTACGTGAAAGCAGAATCTATGGACAATTGTGTTTTCCTCAACCTCAAGAGTGCAGGTTCCTGAAATACAGCACATTGCCTTCTTTGGGTTGCGTTCCATCTGTTCTGTAACTTAGTCCAGTATCCACAATTGTCAAGAAACGCCCAGGGGGACAAGAAATAAGCCAAACTAGAAAAATAATGGTAGTGATCAAACCTGAATGAACTATGAACTCACTGTTTTCCTTTGTTTTTTTTTAAAATCTGGACATTATACAGATAAAATTAGAGTAGAGGAAGTTAACAATGCTCAGACACCCAGACAAAACTGCAGGAGACAAGTCAAAAACATTATAATTAGGTTATGCAATTCTCTGACACAATCACAACTCTAAGAATTGAAAAATGATGCACCTAGCTTTTTGCACTGTATTCCAGACCAAGATATCTAATTTTTACAGAAGGAAAACCAATTGCAAAGACTGAATCATCGAAGAAATATACAAGGTCAATTAATAAAAAAGATGAACCATAAAGACTATTGTATTGGTGCAGATAGAATAGTGGGCTACAGTACTTTTACACACTTGATTTTAACAAAAAAAAAAAAAAAAAAAAAATCTAAAAACAAAAAACAAAAAACAAGAAGTGGCACTTTTAATATAGACAAAGTAGATGAGAATAATAACCATGACATGCCAGGTAGAATGCACAACTTTGAACCAGGAGATTCTTCAATTTCTCCTGTTCCAATACCACTTCATTTTATTTTTAATCCGACCATTTCTCTCTGCCTCTACTGTCAAGATTCTGGTCCATGCCCTAGTGGTATCACGACTGGATTTCTGTAACATACTTCTGGCTGGGCTTTCTCTTTCTCACCTCCATCATTTAATTTCTGTCCAGCATTCAGCTGCACGCATTATTACATCCGCCCACCACTCCGACCATATCTCTCCTTTGTTGTCATCCTTTCACTGGCTCCGACTCCCTTTCCATATTCAGTATAAGCTTTTGTTGTTGACTTTTAAAGCCCTCCATGGGCTGGCCCCTCCTTATTTATCAGACCTTCTTTATCCTCTCCTTCCTGCTTGGGCCCTCCATTCTGGTAGTCAAGGTCTGCTGTCTCAGCCCAGGATTTTCTCTGCCCCATCCCAGATTCGTCCCCTTTCACTTGCTGACCCTCCTTCCCCCACATGTGCTCGTGGGGGAAGGAGGGGCTCATTAGACAGAAAACACTTAGATCTTAATAAAAACTACAAATCCCAGAATTTCACAGGAGGCAGCCATAGTAATTAAAGTGGAATAATAGAATTATAGTGTTGTGTGATATTGTCTATGACTCTAGAGACCAGAGTTCAAATCCCTGCTTGGATATGGAAACCCACTGGATGACTTTGGGCAAGTTACATACCCTCAGCCTCAAAGGAAGGCAAAGGCAAAACCTCATCTGAATAAATCTTTCCAAGAAAACCCCAAGAGGAGTTTGCCTTTGGGTTGCCATAAAGAGGAAATGACTTGAAGGCATACAATAAAAACAACCATCATGCTATATGATTCAGTTTTTAAATGTGAGTAGTTAGGGTTGTTCATATTTGTTAGCACATTTAAATACTGTATCTATGTGGTCAAGCCATCAAAACTGAGCATGGAATAATGGATTGAACACATGTATGTTTAAACAGAGCTTCATTTCTTCACAGCTACAAATTTGCTTTCAGAAATGAAATATGAGATTAACATGTTAAAGATAAAATATGGATTATCTCTCTGCCAATTCAACATTTCTATCCTTGCTGAGCATGACCCTGTGGTTACTCATGGTCAGAAAACACTGTTCTGATAATGCTCACATTTCTAAATCATATGCCTGATTTAAATGGGCCTTTTTCGCCGCCCCTGTCACGTGCTAGGGGTTGGCCGTCCATACTGGCCTCACCCCTAGCACGTGACGGGGACGTCAAAATGGCAGCACCCTGTACATGTGGGCACCGCCATTTTGATGTGACGGACACCTAGCGTTTGCATTTCCCGGCGCCTTTGTGACGCTGCAAGCGCACCATTGGCGCCTTGTGGTGTCACAACTGCGCCTCAGAAAGAACCCGCTTTTGTGCGTTCTTTTTTGCTGCGCGTGGGAGCCGCACGGCTTGTCCACTGTGGCTCCCTTGTGCAGCAGACCAGGGCAGCAGGAGACCACACTTTTTGGGTGGCCTGTATCCCGCCATACATTCCCAAGATGCAGAGCACCAAAACCTTTTTTGGTTGTTGTTGCTGAACATGGACTTTTTTTTATTGTCAGCTCACAGCTCATATGACTTTGAAACTTGGCATTGATTTGCTTCTTCTGCCAGCTGGGTTAGTACCACCTGGAACAGTAAGGTGTCCTGTTTGTTTAGAAGAAGATGAGCAGATAGCTGCCAAGCTTTCATCCCCCCACCCTACTGTCCCCTGGGAGTCAAGCTGCTAATAAGGAATAGGCAAGGGTAAGGAAATCGGTGGTGGCCAGTGTAAACATATTATAATTACTGGAGGTAGAGAAAGCAAACATATTCTTTTTCACTGTGCAACATGTAGGATGTAATGGGTCACCTTGCAGCCGCAGTGGTGATTATTTTTAGACTGCTGGGATTACGGATCAGCTTGTCCAAGATGCTGACAATCTGCTCAAACTTCGGTCTGTTGTTTCTGTCTTTCTGCCAACAGTCCAGCATCAACTGATACAAGGCAGCTGGGCAGTCCATGGGAGGTGGCAAGCGATATCCTTCCTCCACGGCTTTAATTACCTGCATAAGGAGAAGAGATTGAGGAAGCTGAAGGACGTTCAGTGAACCTATCCCCTCTTGACTCATATACAAGTCATAACCGTTACCATTATTGTGTATGCTCCATGTTTATAGAAATGTATTCATTCTCTAATTGCTTTGAAGGGCACGCCTTCATTTTTATCTGCAAAAGAAACTACTTGACAGAACAAGGATATGAAAAGTGTCACAGAAACCTTAAGTAATGTATACATCTTTGTAGAAGGTCATACTCAACCTTAAGTGCTGCTCAAATCTGATTAGATCAAATACAAGTTAATTTAATAACATTTCCTACAATATATGCTTAATTGTTCCAACAAGAAAACATCTGGATCATCATTGCACAGTCATACTCCACCCCCTCACCCCCCACTTCTTAGCAGATCATATGAATTGTTGTTTAAGACACATAGGACAGAGGAATGGCTATCTGACACAATCGATCTTAGTATTGTTCACAATAACTGTTAACAGCTCTTCAGAGATTCAGACACCAAAAAAGCTAAGACTGGACCTTGGACCTTGACCATGCAAATCATGTGTCACACTACCACTCATTTATGACTGAATGAATAATTGATTGCACATAATAAAATCTTAATGATGATCTTAAAAATCCTATCTTAAACATAGAATATTTCACATGCCATTCTGTATGAAATGGACACCAAGAGTAGTGATTTATATGTATATACATAAAGACAGAGCATCTCTATAAATATTTCTATTAACTGATTCAAAGAAAGAGAGCAGGATTCTGCAAAAAAGTATCTACTAGAATCTGGTAGCTTAGCACAGATAATTATCTCTTCCTCTAACAGAAAAGGGTAGAGCATCTTGCCCTAATAGGCAGCCTGCTTTGAAAGACAAACTTACAATGGAATGTGTGCAAGAGAAAAATGTTCCAAAATCCAGAAATATTCAGTTATACCAAAATACCAATATTTCTGCATCAGCTGCATGTTTCCTGCGATATATGATTGCTGACAGATGTTAAGGGCTTAACAATTACATGGTGAGGCAGTAAAGCTTTATTACCAATTATGCCACAATAAACATATTTGCAGTCATGTTGGGTATTTGGCTGGAGAGGTTGTGGCTCTGTGGTTTCTGTGTATTTTGTGCTTCCTAGAGTTCCCTTGGGAAAATTGCTGAAATAAGCAGCTTTGATAAAATGTTTAAATTAGGAGGAACAAAGATGACCAAATTAAGCACTTCCAAATCAACATGCTAAGCAATATAAATAATTTGATCAAGCCCTTGGTCAGACATAGCATCTTTTGACCTGTGACCAGTATTTCAGAGATTGGAAATGTGGGCATTCCCCTTTTTCTCCTGCAAATATTTTCCCTCCCTTTTCATATTGGAATTAAAGGTACCAGATTGGGGAAGAGGGCTTAAATACAGTTGTACCTCTATAGCCACAGATTCAACCATCCAAAGATTGAAAATATTTATTTAAATTATATAAACTCCAAAAAACTAACCTTGATTTGGTCATTTTATATAAGGAAAGGCATTTTACTATGTCATTGCACTTAATGTGACTTGAGCTTCTAGGAATTTTGGTATCCCTGGGGGGTTATGGAACCAAAGGTACCAAATTCCATCTGATTTTGGAAGTTAAGCAGGGACAGCCATGGTTAGTAATTGGATGGGAGGTGTGTGGGCTATATTTCAGATGAATACTAGTGTGTGGGCTATATTTCAGATGAAGGAGCTGGCCTTTGAGTATTCCTTGCCTAATAATAATAATTTTTATTTATATTTCCTGCTTCTCCCAAGGATCGAAGTGGAATTACATCATTAAAAATACAATGCAGTACACATACAACTATAAAATACTAATACTGAATTACAACATTCCTATTAGTTCCTTAAAATATCTAATCATCAAGTAATCCTAAGAATACCTTATGAAATTCACTGGGTCACCATAAGTTGACAGGCAACCTGAAGGTGTGTGCTCACAGACTGGGGATGACTAATGGGCTCTCCTGGATCCTCATGCATGTGGCCCTCAAAGCTGTATTTGTAACATTAATACACACTCCCCTCACTGAACTTTTTCTGGAGAAAAAAATGGGGAAAACCCAAAACTTTTGGGAATTTCCAGGAGTAGAGTGGCAACTCACCATCAGAAATTTCTGAAGCTCTCATCTAGTGTTTAACTCTCTCTCTCTCTCTCTCTCTCTCTCTGTCTCTGTGTATCAAAATTAGTGGCTACTTTCAATTTTTTTCATTGTTTTTCTTTTTAAAACACTTTTGGCAGTTGATGTGGCTTCCAGACAGAAAAATGGTCCCTGGGCCCACTGCAGGTTTCTAACCGTGTAATACAATGAGGCATTACATATGCCCAAACCATCAATAGAACCATGATTACCTTTAGTCAGAGTTTACATATTGGCTTCAAACTCTATTTTTAAGCTATCTATGTTTAATGCTGCCTACACTGGCTGCTGATATAACACCATGGTTAATGCCCAAAAAAGGAGGCATCAGTTCATATCTTAACCATGGTTAAAAGTTTAAGAAACTTTATATCTACATCAATACTGTAAAGACATCACTGCAACCTCTTTAAAGCAATGCAGTAACATGGTGTATTATACTGTGATAATAATGAAGAGTTTGGTTCCTGCTAACCTTTGTAGATGAGAACACATTTTCTGCAATTAAATTTCCATTTGTAAATTAAAGTGCCCAGTATCATTTGTTCTTAACTATATATTTGTCTAACACATAAAATAGAACTCAATAAATCTATTCTCATTTGCAGTACATAGACAGGTTTAGTCTGAAAGTAACTGGCTCATGTGGAATAAATCTAAGTAAAACTTTGTGAATAATATGGTACATTTAAAGAAGGAGTGTGGGCAATACTGTTGTTTTAGGAAACATAAAAGGACAACAGATCTGTTTAAGTTATTAAACTCTGAAAGCAATAAATGTAAAAGTATCTAAACTAGCATCGAAGTAAAGACTTATAAACAAATCAGTCACTTTGTGTTATCTGTTCACTGCATCCGAAGTTATTTGCTTCTTTAAAATCTTTAACACAAATGTTATCTTTCTCTTTCCAGACACTTTACTGAATGGTTTACTCATACAACAACTGAATAGAAATACAACCTTCCCCATGAGAATATATTTAATAAGGTTCTATAAAAGTAATTTAAAATCTTGCAACTATAAACATATTTGTGTTCTCTTCTGAGGATTGTTTGACTCGTTCATCCTCTATGCTGTATCAAGTCCAACATTTCCTTTATTTATTTTTACTAAAGGGCACAAGGCATTTTTTTTAGTAGAACATTTCAGACTTTTATATTCCTCATGGAGTGACATTGTATATCTATCCTGCTCCTTGTGTCCCTCCTCCAAAAATGCACCAATGTGTGTTATTGTATTTTCCTTCCTATCACAGCTTGAGAGTGTAACTCAAGATACTCACATCCTGATTTGACATTTCCCAATATGGTCTCTCTCCATAGGACATCACCTCCCAAAGAACAATCCCATAGCTCCATGCATCACTAGCAGATGTGAATTTGCGGTATGCAATGGCTTCTGGAGATGTCCACCGGATTGGAATCTTACCTCCCTACAAAGAGAAAGCATCAGATATCATAGCAATGATGTAAATTCAAAATCTTTCAGAATATATTCAGTTCCCTACAGCAAGAAACTTCAATACATTACTGTCCTTTGGAATGTGAATAATACTCCTGCCCCAAAGCAAGGTTCTGTGAAACTACTATGCTAGTAACTGTATGTACAGATTCTTCAAACATTACAATATGTCTATATTGACAGTGTTTCCTGCATAGAAAAAGCCTTGTGTATTTTGCACACACAAAATATGTGACACATACACACATGTTTTGTAGTGCTATGTTAACATGTTTAGGTATTTAATGTGTTGTCTAATGGTCTGTGGACTTTAATAAAAGACTATTGTTTTTGTCTTGTCTATTCTGCATACACAAAATATGTGACAAATACACATAGCTGTTGGGTTGGGTTGTGTCTAAAAACTGTCCATTCTGCTCTTTTTTTGTGCCTAGAATCCCCCAGTATTAAATATGGGAAGAACCATCCCTATAATGATCAAAAACATGATTTCCCTAGCATTTGAAAAATCTACTGGGGGGGGGAATAATACTGGTGAAAATTTGTGCAGTTTTCATTTTTGTGGCCTATTTTAAACATTATATGAAATATAATGGTTTAACATGATGAAAATGAACTGCAGTAATCTATAGGCCTATGTTTCCCATCCTGCTCTTTTCTTCTATTGTGCCCCCATTAGTGGCCACAAGAAGAGTCTGGAGTCTTCCTCGTTTTTTTTTTCTTAACAACTCATTGTGTTTCTGAAATGATAAACTATAATTAATGCTAACTATATTTTATTTGAAACCATCTACCTTGATTCAGTTTTTAAACTATTTGTTGGTTCATTAAGCATAAATGGAACCAGAAGCTTTTGAAGACCACCTCATAACCACACTGAACGTGGCGACACACTTGCTGGATCTCAATTCTGCTAAATATGGTTTAGTCTGAACTTTCTAACCAGGTCATTGTATAGTAACATTAACCTATTAATTACAGAAGGACATAAGTCAGAATATGATCTTGGTATGAGAACCTTAGCCCAATGGTTGTCAATTCATTTGAAAGCATCAGCAATTTATTTGGTTTGTAATGTCACTTAGCAAGTCTAGATAGTGTTCTCTTATCACTGTAATAAAATAGTGATACACTAAACAATAGAGGAGTTGTATCTATTTGTTCTGAACATCATTTGAACTTCTGAAATTGTGAACATTTCACCTCCATTTGCTAGACACAGGCTGGAATCCTATGGAATTTGTAAAAAAAATTGAGATTCAGCATTGTTACTATATTTAAGTTCTAGATGCAAGGCATATGGCATTGAATGGAATGGGTGGGAATGATGTATGTTGCCTTGAGCCTCTTGTAGGATAGGTATGATTGAAATGACAGGAAGCAGGGCAACCAGTACATCCGTTGTTGTGGTTGCTACCAACGCACAGTTGACCTTATGGTCCACTCCTACACTTCAAATTATAAGGCTGCTGAACCTATGAAGGGATAGCCTCCAGTGTGGATTTGCCACACTTCCATGACAATGGGTATGTGAAAGAAGAAGGGGGAAGAAGGAAGAGAGGACTGTATGAAAAACATTAAAAATCGGATGAAAAAGCCACAGTTATTTCACTGAGTGTGTATGCAGATGAGCTCTGGACTTGACAGGATGGTTAAAGGGCATTAAGAAGTGATAACGAATCTTAGGTATGGTCCCTGAACTGTGACAGATTAATTAAAATGGTTGCTATTATTAGGAATGGGGTGGTTTAGTGGTTAAGATGCCAATTCTGATGGTCAGAGGATGATCAGAAGGTTGGCAGTTCCCAGCTTCTGCCAACCCAGCAGTTTGAAAGCATGCAAATGCAAGGTACCACTTAAGTGGGAAATAACAGTGTTCAGTGCAGTCTTGCTGGCCACATGATGACCAGAGCAGTCCATGGACAACAGTGGCTCTTTGTCTTAGAAATGGAAATAAGCACTGCCCCCTACAGTTGGTTACAACTGGACATTCATGTCAAGGGACTACCTTTACCTTTACTTTTATTAGCACAGAATTTTGTAGCTGAAGAGTCTCCATGTTATATTTGACATCTTTAGTTTCTTTCTAATAATTCAGAGCTCACCAAACTCACCCTTGTTGTGTAAGCAGCTTCTGGATCATCCTCTAAAACACGGGAAAGGCCAAAGTCAGAGACTTTGCATACCAGGTTGCTATTAATGAGGATGTTGCGGGCAGCCAGGTCACGGTGGACATAACCCATATCTGACAAGTACTTCATGCCAGATGCAATTCCTCGAAGCATTCCCACTAATTGGATAACAGTGAACTGAGCATCATGTTTCTGTAAAACATTTACAACAATCTTTCATACCCTCAAAATCCACAAGGTTCATATCTACAAACATTCTATGAAAGTCAATTTGAACTTGCTTTGTGAAAATACTTTGCCAAAATGCACCATTTAAAACAAGTATAAAACTGTACTAAGCATTGCCAAATGCATGGGTAATTTCATCTGTCCTCTTAAAAACAAAACAAAAAACATAGAGATAATTTATACTTTATAAACAAGTGCAAATAAAACACCTCTCTTTTTTTTCTCTTACCCCCTTTTCTATCTTCATCAGAACATGAGTGCTATAGTTGTTGCTGTTGCCCTTGTTGTTATTGAGAATAATTATACTCAGGTTTTTGTCCTATTAGATGGGTACAATGAGAGGCTAATAAAGTCAGACTGACACTCTACCTAAAAATGACCTGTGGCTGCATTTTATAAAGTGTATGAAAAATGTTTCATTCCTTCCTTTTGTACAGAGCACATCCTCCTAGAAATGGAAAGAGTATTCGTTTTGAAGCTCAGAAACAAAAAACAAAAACAAAACAAAGCAAAGCAAAACACACACACATACACACACACACGGGCTGCCTGACATTCAGGAAACCTGGTCAGGAAGAAGAATACAGAGGGGTGAATGTTGTGCAGTTTTTACCAAGTATTTGTCCATCCCAAAGTAGTTTGGAAAATGAGTCTGTGCAGATATATACACGATTTTCTTGCATGAGAACTGTGAGGTTTTGCACAAAAGCAGACAAACAAACAAACAAACAAACAAACCATATTGGCTGGCGTCCTGTTAAGTATTTATGAGATCATAAGTCAGACTTATAATCATGTAACATTTGAGATTTATGTTTACAGTAAATAATGTCCAAAGGAGACCCCTGAAACCTACCTTTTAAGCCAGCAGCACGCCAGCTAAAGGATTTCTGAGGTGCCAAAGATCAGGGCCCTAGGAAATTATGAATGCATTGATATCCTGGTTGCATGATGCATTGAGACAAGAAGCTGTGACAGGACCCCGAGGCGACTCTCTAATTACCCGTCTCAGTATGACTTATGACCAGGAGAGCACTGCAGTAATAATTTCCTAGTGCCCCAATTGAGTGCAGTGGTTGGGGTGCAGTGTTTCCTGGCCTAAGAGGTAGGTTTTGGGGAAAATGGTTAAGGCAGATGTAACTACAACAATGAAGCTCCATCATCGTAGCTATACCTGTTGATACAAGATCTCAGCCATTGCTTCTAAACAGCCAAGTGAGGTTGTGTGCATGATTACTGTTTCCTTTGCAATCTTGTACAAACACACACAAAATAACCACATGGTTTTTTCATGCAAGATTGTTATCTTCTGCACAAGAGTTTTGTACGTGCATGACAAAAATCTTGCACAAACCCAGTATGTCTTCTACCAAACATATTTACATGTTTCTGTTGTGTAAGACTGCTATTTTCTCCAAGATTTTGGTTGAGCAAAGCTTTGATTACACAAGATTTCTGTTATGTGAGATCGCTGGTTTTGCATAGAAAATAGCAACCTTTCTTTTCTTTTCTTAAAAAACAACATACATGGCTCTATGGAAACAGTGGGGTTTGGGGTGGGAATTTTTTTTTTTTTTTTTGGACAAAACTCTCAGTTCACGTATTAAAAAACAACAAGAGTATTTGTGCACAGAATGATTTTTCAAAAACAGTTTGAGATGTGTGAATACCAGCAATAACAGTGCAAAAATATGTCCTTTCACTTCATCATCAAGAAATCTTTGGGAATTATTAATCCTCATTTGAGAAGATGAAAATTTGAACACTAACATTCCTAGTTCTTCCTTTTTATCCATCTGTCACATCAGGTCTGCATAAGCTGTGACCCAAATAACAGACTGGAAAGTACCAATCATGTATAGGACTTGGTAGGAGTGCAGCAAAGCTTCTGGCTTTTGTGAAAAGGGAAAAAAAAAAAGATTCAAGAGTGAAGGTGTGTGGGCAAAAAGAAGAGTCCTGCTGGTGCAGATCAAGGTTTCAGCCTAATATTACAATCAGTACATTAATTTTGGACATATAAAATGTTAGTTTGCTCCAAAGGTGGACCAAACAGAATTCTCAAGCATCTCAAGTGAAATGTGGAAATTTCTGTTTTGAGAATGAAACAGAAAGAGTCTAAGTCAATTACAATAAGAAAAGTATGCAAATATACATCAGAGGAAATTGTAATATATTTTCAGATCTTGAATATTTTCTGCAGATTATACATATTTTTAAATTACACAGAAATGTGTTTGATAATTTGGATATTTTTCTAATTTGGGTTATGTCTTGTTCAGTCAGAGCATCTCTCACTGTTCTTTTCTCCCCTTTATTTTTAATCATGTGAAAACAGGAACTAACTGACCAGTGTGTGTGAAATTTGGTATAGGTTTAAATTACTGACATTAGCTTTCAGTAATCTTCAACATAAGGTTGCAATTGACAAACAAAATAAATCTGATTTGCATCAGATTTTCAAAGGATCTACTTGAGCCAGAAGTGGGGCACTGCAGGGGTTGACAAGTTAGGAGTATCTCAAGCCCTTTGATTTTGAGGACAAAATCTGAGACCAAGGGAAAAACCCTTGCAATGTAACAAGCAAGATGTTACAAGTATATGTAATACACTTAATTAAGTAACCTCTCCTGTCCCAATCCCCACCCCCACCCCCACCCAAACCTGACAGAAACATCATTCTCCCATGCTCCAGTCCTTGCTAGGATGCACTTCCTTCTTCCCATGCTGCTGATGATAAGTAAAGGAGGTTGAGAATGACTTATAATTGTGGCAATAATATCACAATTGTGATTAAATAGCAGTCATGAATACAAAACAGTTACCTATCTGTAAATGTTATGTATTCATGATTGCTACTTAGGAGTTTATCACACAGGGCACTTAACCACTGCCCAAACGTTGAAATGTTTAAGAAGTGTCAGAGGTGGGATCATCTGTCGTGCTTCTGAAACATCATAGAGGCTTCCCGCTTTCCTTCCGTCATGGAAGTGTTTGTGGGGAAGCCTCAGAAAAGCCATTTTTATTAACAAAAGATCCCGTTAATAAAAATGGTTTTTCTGAGGCTTCCCCATGAACGCTTCCATCACGGAAGGAAAGCGGGAAGCCTCTATAACATTTCAGAAGTGCGACGGATGATTCCACCTCCGGTGCTTCTGAAACATTTGGGTAACACTTCAGCAACGTTTGGGAAGCGGTGCCCCATGTGATAAAGGTCTTAGTCACAACTGTAACACCACAGCCACAATTGTGACTCCACCTCAACTTAATTGACTGGGGAGGAAATCAGACTTAATCCTACTCCTAATCAGTGTTGGGGTGATGTGATAAGAGATTGAAAAGTTACCTGTTATAATTAACTCATTTTTTTTATCACTTATTATAGTCAGGAAGAAAAAATTTCTAGAACATGGCCACATAGCCAAAAAAACCCACAAAAACCAAGGATGCTGGCCATGAAAGCCTTCAACTTCACACGTGTTTGGAAAGCAAGTAAGAGTCATTATTGTGTTGCATTGATCTTTATGTCGCTTTTTTGTTGCTATTTTTGTTGGGAAAATGTCTTTGAATTGATAAGGGAATGGCATTAAACAATATCTGTCAAAATAGCTCCAAAGTACTTGTCAAAAAAGTAAGAAAACATTAATCATCCTTACAGAGGGACTTCATTCCTACTTGTTATATTCCTTTTGAAATTTAGCTATGGTACAACTTTTCTTTTTCCACAAAAACTAACTTTAACTCACTACTTCCTAATTCTGGATATGGACAAGAGTTTAGAGATGCACAGTTTATTGGGGCTACAGGGGAACTAGGGAGGAACGTCAGCTTGGAATTTCCATTCACCAATCACCCAGTGTCATTCTTGAATTGATACTTTATCCTGCTATGTTCATCCAAGTCTTATGGATGTAAAGCTGGACATGACACAGCACATGAAATAGTGAAGGTTTTTTTTTTCACAGCAGGCAAAGAACTTTATGGCCCGTTACAGACCACCCAAAAGGGGTGGTCTTGGGCCGCTGCCGGTTGCAGCGCGGAGGAGCCGCAGCAGCCAAACCGCGCGACTCCTCGGCGCTGCAAAAAAGGAGCGCAGAAATCGCACTCCTTCCGGCAACCCGGAAGAGCCACCACAAGTGCCAAAGCGTGCACTTGCGATGGCTCTTTCGGGTTTAGACGTCCGGACGCTGTGCGTCCGTTACGTCAAGATGGCCGCCCCGTCTGTTTCTCTCTTATTGAGTTTATGACTTAAATGTTTTCAAATATTTATACACTGCCTACATTATTTAATATTGAATAATAGTATCTTACAAAAATGTGAGATACAATCTTACATATACTTACCAAGAAGTGAGCTAAATAAAACATACTGGAATTTACTTCTGAGTAAAGCTGCATAGGCTTGCTGTATAAGACACCTAAGACTTAGAGATATATGAGCCATACAAGAAATAAAGTAAACACCACAATAGCAACAGTTGACTTACCCTCAGGAAGCTATCCAAAGAGCCGTTTTCCATGTACTCAGTAACAATCATAACAGGTTTACCTAGAAATACATTAAATACAGATAATCAGCACACTATAAATAAGAAAGTGACTCTTGGAAAGTCAATCAAACTGGGAAAGTACTTTTTACAAAATGCAGATAAACGTATTCAGATATAAATACTGGCAGATTAAAGGCTGGAACAGATGGCCTTGAAGGGGCTGCTTGAAGACATCCCTTCCAAAGATGGATTGGGCCACGGGAAACACACACCACAGCCTCAATCTGCCTTGAACCTGGCCAAAAAGTAATGGATAAGGCCCTATTTTGGCCAGGGAAAAGCCAGCGTTGCCAGCCCCGTCACGGCCCCTTGTTGGCTTCATGTTATTCCAGCGGTATGTGGCATGTAAATGCCATGCTGCCGGAGCATCATGAAGCTGCCCACATCTGGGCAGCTGGGCAGCTTCAAGATGGCTTCCCGGCATCATCAGGACATGTGGCGTCTAAACGCTGCATACAAATTATGCCTGGAAAGCAGGCTTTTTGGGGCTGTCTGTTCCAGCCCATAGTCAGTGCATGATATCACATTCAAGAACTGTACCTAAAAGAGGAGATGAGTATATGAATTCAGCCTTCTATATCCATAGATTACACTATCCACAGCTTGAAATTATCACAGACACACCCCAAAATCCAAAAAGCAAAGTTTGATTTTGCTATTTTATTTAAGGAACACCATTTGACTACACCATTGTATATAATGGGTCTTAAGCTTCCATGGATTTTGGTATCCATGGAGGGAGCTGGAACCAAAGCACAGTAGATATCAAGGCTCCACTGTATATAGTCACATGGGAAAGTCATGGGGAAAATTGTTGCATGATGGCTTAGAGATGAAAAGATTATATATATATATATATATATATATATATATATATATTTTAAAAATATAGTTTTCTTTTTTATATAGGGGGCAGGCTAAGGAAACTGTGATAAAAAAAATCCTGTTCAGATAAATCCTGTTCAGATGAGAATCTTTGCAGTTTGGGACTTAATGTGGTTGTTTAGTACAGAAAATAGCATATTCACATAAAATAATATTTAGTGCAGAAATGTTTATTCTAGTACTGAAAATGCTGTAACTGGAAATTCATTCTGCATAAAGTACACTCTTTTCTGACATAGAAATCAACAATTTCCATTCATAAAACAGAGTTTTCTGCACAGAAATTAATATTTTTGCATTGGAATGTTTTCCAGGCAGAAAAAGCCATAATTGTGGATTTATTCTGTGTAAAATTCACACTTGGTTGATTTGCACAGAAAACAGCATTTTCTGCACAAGAATTAATATTTCTGCATTGAAAATATTATTTTCCACACAGAAAATCATGTGAAAAATTATTTTTCATTCTGAAAACAATCAAACAAAATGAAACCAGGTGAGAATTTTATATAGAATAATCTCCAAATTGTGTATTATCTTTGAAAACTACATCTTTGCAAAGACTTTCTCACAGTGGGAAGAAAATTCTGAAACTTAGGGCAGGAGCAGATGGTCAGGAAAAGTGGCTCAATCCTGCATTTTCTGAAAGCAGGTTGGATCTCCACTGTTTGCATGGTTTGCTCCCAGAGCAGGCCAAACACCCATGCTTTTGCTCATGCATTGTCTAAACAGCTAGGCTTTAAAGCGGTTTGAAGCCACTTTATTTGGCCATTGCAGACAAAATCTTAATGAAGAATTTCTACCCTGTGCTGTGTCCATTTTGTTTTCTTCATTATTAGAAATCTGAGCTCCACCAACTAAGAGACATGAGGAGACTGGCTCTGATGGATGGACACATATTAAAAGTTATAAACTTGGTTCTTCTGAGTCTATGCTAAGTCCAAGAGTTTGTGATCAATACAGAACTCAAGAGTACATGTTATTCCACACACAAATGCATGCCTGATCTCTCAAGCTTAAAAAAACTAAAACAATTGTGTCTTGTTTTTACCTGCACAACAACCTAAATTGGTGTACTTTACCAATTTGGGGGATATTTGATGTTGCTAGATGATTAGGAGTCAGAAATTCCTGCCCATCTGCTACCAATGACTCAGAAATCTACCTGTAGATCCTGATTTATCTTCTGCCTACCCTTAATGTAATACAGGGATATATAGAAACACAAAAAGCTGTCTTATACATAATCAGACTATTGGTCCATCTAGATTCAGGAGCCCTGGTGGTTAAATGCCTGTACTGCAGCCATTCACTCACAAACCATAAGGCTGCAAGTTCAATTCCAGCCAAGGGGGCTCAGGCTCAACTCAGGTTTGCATCTTTCCAAGGTTGCTAAAATGAGTACCCACATTATTGGGGGCAATGAGATTACACTTTGTAAACAGCTTAGGGAGTGCTTAAGTGCAATGATAAGCAGAATAGAAATGTACTTGCTATCACTATTGCTATCAGTGGTTCTCAACCTTTGGGCCTCCAGATGTTTTGGACTTCAGTTCCCAGAAGTTCCAGTCAGTATGCTCATTGTTCAAGATTTCTGGGAGTTGAAGTCTCAAAAATCTAGAGGACCAAAGGTTGAGAACTACTACTGTAGACCAATATTGTCAACTCTAATTAGCAGTGGCTCACCAGAATTTCTGGTAGGATTCTTTCTTAGTTCTACTTTGGTTGGCCCTGTGGAGAACCTTATTCTTATAGTCCCTCTGCTTACATTCTTTCCCCAACACTATAACTCCAAGATCCAGTAACCAAAGCCTGATGCAAAAAAACAAATACTTAGAATTACAAACAAGCTTCATTTATATACCGCTTCATAACACCTAAGCAGTGTCTAAAGAGAATTGACCCCAAGAATTTGCTGTACCATAAATAAACAGAACTCTCTATTCCCCTACATAAAAAATCTCCCCAAGCTCTCTTAATTTCAGCAGTATAATTTAGGCTGGGAGAGGAGTCATTTTGTTCCTGCTACAGTTAAACCATTGAGAGTCAGAAAGCCTTTGTGATGTACAACAACACACTCTGAGACCTACATCAACAAAGTTGAAAATTTTCCGTCTATATAGAATTGAATGCACTCCCAATATAGAATTGAAAATGTAAATACAATTTACAATTATAAATGCTGTACACACAGTACTTTCTGCCCATCATTGTTTTAGTGTATACATATTTGATAAAGTATCTCATAAATTTTCTCAGTCACAGAAAGCTAAGTTTGCTTTGTTCTAATCTGAAAGCTCCAGTTTATTGCCAAAATATTACCACCTAGGAGAATGTTACTTGACTAAGAGAAAAAAATCATTTTACTCAAAGACCAATACGTTCTCCATCTATTCGGAAGAGAGGTCATATGTTCTGGTCATGTAAGAACAAGGGAATATCAAGGTAGAGTTCCATCTAACTTCTCCTTGACTAATTAGCTAATAGCAAATGTAGTACATTTAATTATTGTAAGCATTAAGTAGTTCAGGAATACCATGTCATAGCCAATACCCTAACAGTCTTTCCACTGCCTAATGGCAATTGGACACAGTTCTTTCATGTGTCCTTTGTGAAGGAACACTGTCATGCTCATGCCTCAATGAATCTTTACAAAGCTCAGTCTTTCAAATTTTTCTGGTCAGGCTTGATGTGAATTATGGCCTGGGAACTGGGTGGGGTGGGGTGTTGGATACTAAATAATCCATTTAGCAACTGTTAAAACTCCTTAGGGATAATACTCCCCTTCTTCATTGCTTCTCATTTATAATCAATTTATACAGCAGAATATTGTAGAATATTAATTTAGTTAATTATTAATAACTATTTTGCATTTTCAAATAATTCATCAGGTACAAGACATTCATCCTCATATTGAATTATATGACTATTTTGGCAGTGATATGGACCGTTTCCCTTATATACATAATTTCATGACTATCTAGTCCAAGGCATTTACATTGATACAGAGATACAGACAAAAGCTAGTAATGTTTAAATGGTGACCTGTACTATAATAATAATAATAATAATAATAATAATAATAATAATAATTTGTTTTATTTATATACCGCTATTCCAAAGATCATAGCGGTGAACAGCAAGTAAGCTAATTAGCAAGTAAGCTAATTTGCCCCCAACAGTCTGGGTACTCATTTTAGCGACCTCGGAAGGATGCAAGCCTGAGTCGAGCTTGGGCCCTTTTTGCTGGTCTTGAACTCACAACCTTGTGGTTTTGAGTAAATGGCTGCAGTACAGGCATTTAACCACTGCGCCACCAGGGCTCCTATATTTATCATTTTTGAAAGGTCATGTGTGTTACAAGGATAACTAAGCCATACATTTCTACGTTTTGTGTAAATTTTCTTTGGATGAATTTTGCATTTTTATTACAAGAATTTGGAACTGAACCAAAACTTCAAGAAACTTTGCCTTTAATTTAGGGCTGGGCAAAATGGAGCCTGAGGCCCAAATGCATCCACTCTGGGCATCTGTGCTCTCAACTTCTGCAGACATCTGGACTACACTTTTCTGGTTTAAAAAGAAGGTAATACTACATCATCATGTGCATATGCCATTCATATCGTAAACAAGTCACACAATTTATCATAACCTCCATTTTTTGCTGTTCAAAACCACAAACATTTCATCCACTTCCCATTTTTGGCAACCCATGTGGCCCAAGGGCAAGATCTGTAGCAGTTTCCATCCTTACTGCAGATATATCAGAGGTGTGGGAAATGCAGTTATAGGGCCCTTCTGTCCCATATTTGAAAATTATTTTTCTTCCAAAATGGCCCCAAATGTCCCAAGGGCACATGGTGGGCAATTCTGTCACATTTTTAAGGACTCCAGGACAGGTTTAGATCCAGGACAAGCCAACAACATGTTGCCAGTTAGCATTTGGGGCATTTGAGGGCAAAAATATTTGAGGAACATACACAAAATGTGGCCTACTGAAGACCCTGTGGGATCAATGTTGCTCCCTAAACCCCAATAATTGCCTACTCTATCATATGCTATGCTGCTATACCTAATTCTGGCTCCAAATAGCATTTTTGGGAATCCAGAAATTACTGTCTAGTCACTTCCTGCTTCTTCAAGAGAGGATGTCAGAAAATGGGACAGATCTCTGCAACTGTCCAGTCCTGTCTCATACAAAGTATCTTGAGAAATCTAAGCACTGGAAAGAATTCTTTCTAATCCCAATAAAATAAGGACCAGGTATCTCATGAAATGCTGTGAGGGAGCCTATGGGAGAAAGGAAATAACCTGGAGGCTAGTCTATAAAAGAGTTTGGCCCTGTTCAGACCAGCCATTAAGGCTGGCCAGGGGCTGGAGTCAGGGCATCATGTCCACATGACACATGCCCCAATTCCACCCCCCAGGGTGCCATGATGCTGAATGCTGCTCCATAAGGTGTGTGGCATCATGGTGCTTCTATGGTGCTGCGTCCATATGACACAGCACTGAAGGAGCCCTGCCAAGCTGTAGCAATGCAGCTATGGCATCCTTTCCAGGGAGCAAAAAGGAGCTTTTTGCAGCTGCTTTTTGCACCCTGGAAAGGCCAGATTGGGGCCACCATTTTGACGTCCTCGTCACATGCAAGGGACGAGGGGTGTCTAAAAACGCCGCCCCTCGCACGTGACGACGATGCCTCTATGGGCCCATCTGTTACACGCCAATTTTAACAAGAGAGGCATTAAGGGAAGATGAGTGGGTGACATAGGCTGATATAACAAAACTGCATCAAGGTAAGAGAATAATGAAAGAACAAGAGGAATTACAAAAGGAAGGTTTTTCCTGTAACTGGTTTACTTATAGGCAATTAAAAGAAAGAATCAGTATGGATAATAAAATTAACGGAATAGAGCCGATAGAATTAGATTTGGAAAATATAATAAAAAACCCCAAGAAAAAATATCAAAACTATATAAATTAATAATTAAATTTGAATTACAGGATGAAGTAGTTAAAAATTTCATGGTTAAATGGGCAAAAGACTTAAATGAACCCATATTTGTAACAATGGGAAAGACTTTGGGAGAAAAAGAATACATTTAACTTTAAATGTGGAATTAAAAGAAAATTTTTACAAATCCCTATATAGGTGGTACTTAACACTCTATAAAATGTCCAAAATGTTTAAAAGCAATAAAAACATTTGTTGGAAATGTCAAAAAGAAGTAGGCACATATTTACACTGCTGGTGAAATTGTCAAAAAATTAAAACATGCTGGAAAAAAATTCATGCAGAATTGAAATATATATATATATATATATATATATATGGAACAAATGGATCCCAAGATGTATCTCTTGAACATAACAGATAGTGTAAAACTGGAATATAAAAAAGAGAAACTATTATTCCATACAATTGTGGCGGCAAGGATTACATTGGCGAAATGTTGGAAGAGAGAAGATATACCAACAGTGGAAGAGCGGAGGTTGAAGGTTATGAATCTATATGAAACTAACATAAACTAACACTGTGGTAGGCAAAGTCTTGGCAGGGGAAGGAAGAAATGACACTTATCTTTTCCTCACACCTCCATCTTACCTCAAACATACAGGGACATAAAGAGAAAAACAAGGATCCTATCCCATATTTATAGCTGGAGCTCTGAGGGGGGAAATCTCTTGAGGAATACAGATTCATGCTAGCATTTTATAGCAGGTCAAATTGGCCTTAACACGTTTTAAAGTCTCAGTTAAGAAACCAAACAAGCAGAAGGGAACACTGTACATTTGAAGATGTGCAATGTTTATTTTACAAATTCCTGAAGCAACACAGGAAAGGCAAATGTTACTTGGCTAAAGCCTGAATGTTGCACACCATGCTAATATTTGCCAAGAGTATAAAATAAGTAAAGGAGAAAAAATGTTCAAATTATTAAACATAATTTTCTTGCTCTATTTATCTTGTTCTGAACACAGGCTTCCACTAGTGTTGAGCTGGAAATGTATACACAATCAGAAACATATGCTCCAAAGAAAACCGGCATATTTTAAAAGGAATGTTCTATGTTCATTTATCAAAATGCATCCATTTACATGATAACAACTTGTGTCAACAGTGTTTCTAAAATTTATTACATTAAAATGCTACAAATTGCTGTAAATTATTAGTAAACTAAGCAGAACATGTGTGTTGGCTATTAGGACTGCTGCCTATAGGACACCCTGGAGACCAGTGTGGAAGAAAAGTTCAGCACAGAAACAAATACGAAACAAGGGAATAATTCAGTGCTGCAAGAATGGACTGAGGTCTTATTTAGCATGTGTACCTTATCACATCTCTAGTGAGTAATAAGCTACATTGCTATTAAACAGCACACGTAGCAGCACACATTCAAGTAGGACCTCTTGCAGATGTCTGCCATGCAAGTCGTTAAGAATTAGCCCATCAGATCCAATCAGCATGAATAGTCAGTTCATTTGTAAGGGCTATCCATCAAAATTTGGTTTGCCACTTAAGGGTCTCAGAGCCTATTTATCATATGTTTTATATATATGATGGAAGGTTTGCTTGGCAAACTGCTTTCCAAAAGAACACCCATGGATAATATGCAAACTTTCTCTATTTCCTTGAAATGTATCCAGCCTGTTTTAAACACTAAATAACTGTCGGTGAAATATAATTCAAAAGCAATGGAAAATTTATCGTACTAACATATTGGTGGGGAAAGAAAAAAAAGCTCAACTTGTAATCTTGTTAATAATGCAAAACATACATTTGACTTGCCTTTGCAAGCTATTAAAACAATAATATTATGTTCCTTAAACTAAGAAATATTTTCAATAAGTCTATTTTGGAATATGCGTTAGCATTTTGCAGTTGTAAAACATCAAGCAGTAAACAGTAATCTACCTAGATGTCATGGGATGCTCATGAACATAATTGCTGATTAAGTGACACTGAATACTAGAATGAATTAAAAAAAAAGTGAAAAGTCAATTTGGGTCAGGAAAAAATCTTCCTGTAATCTATTGACTGGATGAACTAAAGCTAAGGATGAAAAGTCTAAGCAGGAAGAGATTCAAGAAAAGAAGAAAGATAGAGTTTCCAGAACCTGATCTTTGAAGGAAGAAAATATAATACATGATGGGCTTAGAAACAGGAAGCAAGAGAAACTATAGGTAGAAGAGAAAGGAGATGGTGAAATATTGGCAAAATAAAACAAAGGATGTGAAGTCGAAGGGTTCGTGGTTGGCATCCATAGTTTTTTGTGGGTTTTTTGGGCTATGTAGCCATGTTCTAGAAGATTTGTTCCTGATGTTTTGCCCTGAGGCCTTGCCATTCAACAACAGAATAATACACAGATTAACATGGAAATCACTCCTCCCAACCCAGGATCACCCTGTGTGTGTGTGTGTGTGTGTGTGTGTCCCATTCATTTCCATGCCAGCATTCTCTGAAGATGCCAGCCACAGATGCTTGTGAAACATCAGGAACAAACTCTTCTAGAACATGGCCACATAGCCCGAAAAACCCACAAAACAAAAACAAAACAAAAAAAAAAACAAAAAAAAAACAAAGGATGTTTGAAGAAAATATCCATGCATATAACCAGCTTGTGTGGGAGGGAAGCAGGATTGCCTTTGACACCACACACTGATCAGCTGTGCTTCAAGCTATATATGTGTACGTTCTACTCAATTCAGGGGAAGTAAAAAAAAGTATAGATCCCCTCTTACATTGGGTTTTCATGGTTATGTTGTATGAAGAGAACTTGAGAGATGAGAAAAGAAGTGAACAATTTAAATGGCAAGGGAAGTTGAAAAAGTAACCTGACCCAAACAGGTCCAGTCTAAAGCTGAGACTAAAACCCGGAATTGAGTCATTATCACACTGATACAGTGGTACCCCGGGTTACGAAATTAATTCGTTCCGCGGTTAATTTCGTAACCCGAAATACCTTCGTAAGCCGAATTCCCATAGGCGCTAATGGAAAAATAGCTCTCTGCTGCCCTCCGGTGGCGGAAAATAGCGCCGCGGTTTTTTCGTAACCCGAAGAAACCTTCGTAAGCCGAAGCAATAAATCCCTATGGGATTTTTTCGTATCCCGAAAAATTCGTAACCCGGCGCATTCGTATCCCGGGGTACCACTGTATAAGATAACCCAGACATCATCAGCCATGACTTGAAACATAGAGACTGAGAAAATAATGGGTGTAGAGATACTGAACTGAAAGAAGGCAAGAAGAACATAGGTAGGAGCCAATTCTTACACAGAAAAGTTAGCTGGGAGAAGGGTAGGAAAAGTGAGGTTTGTGGGATGCATGCAGCCCCAAAGCCCACCCTTGCAGCCCCTAAAGCTGCCTAGCAATCTCAAAGTACCCTGGTGTGTGAAAGAGAGACAGAGAGAGGGAGGGAGAGAGAGAGAGATTCCCATGTATTTTCTACATGAAAACCATGCCAAACCACCAGAAATTGCCCACAAATGTGGTGGTAATCCTCCTTTAGAACTTCAATTTATGCTTCTCAACTCTCATTTTCATTTGTGGATTGACACAAACAATGGCTGGATGAAATGCAATACAACTTCTGGTGCAATAAGCTGTGCCAGTGTGGCCCACGAGTATGGCTTGGTGAATGAACTCTGGCCCACAGCCCTGCATAGTTGTCCATCCCTCAGCTAGATGTTTCTATGCATTTAACTTGATTGCTGATAGAAAGCAGAATAGGGATGGCTAAGAATTTTATTCAGTTCACTTTTGATGAAAAAGGCCCTGTACAGATGGGTGGCAAAACAGATGGGCAGCAACCAAATGGGGTGGTAACGCTGCGCAGAAAAAAAGGAGCTGCCTAGAGCGGCTCCTTTTTTGTGTCATCATGAGGGCTGCAATGCAGCCCTATGATGGTTCTTCCACCCACATGATGCTGGCCTCTCCTAGAAAATCTGAACGGTGGAGAAACTAAAATTGATAAATTTGTCTATCTCCAAGAAAAACAAGAGCCTTGCTAGGGTGAATGTGAGTCTGGAATATAAGTAAAGCCTCACAAGAAACTACTGAAGGATTCAGCCAATTAGAGCCACTCATTAAGGAAATATAACTATGGCGGGATACAGACCGCCCCTTTGGGGCGGCCTGCAACCGCCCCTTTCCCTGATGGTCCGGGGCCTCAGCTGCCATAGTGGCAGCCCTGGAGGCCCTGATCCGCCACTTTTCCTGGCCTCGGGAAAGCGGCAAAAGGCTGCTTCCCTGTGGCTTGGAAAGGGGTGTCCTTGGGGCTTCATGCCCCAAGGACACCCCGACAGCGACGGGGAGACAGAGAAAGGGTCCGCTCGGCCTCTTTCTGTTCAGTATTACTGGTGCGGCAGCGTAAAGGCCGCACCAGCAATATGCGGCATGGAAGGAGCTCCATTTTGGAGCTCCTTTCAGCACTGCTGAAAGGGTGCCACAAGCTCCCTTCCGTGGCACTAGGACGTGACAGCTGCGCCGTGCCGTTTGGACATGATGCAGCTGTTATGTCAAAATGGCAGCGCCTGTGTGGACAGGACGCCGCCATTTCGATGCCCCCGTCACGTGCTAGGGGTGAGGCCAGTATGGACGCTGAGTCCTCGGCCAACCCCTAGCACGTGACGGGGGCACCACATACGCTGGTATGTACAGCCCCAATATTAGCTACATTGAGAAGACTTCACATTCAGTGTAGAAATGGCAATTGCCCAGCTTTTGATATAGTTGGTGAGTCTCAGACTAAAATGAACATATTCATAACATTTCCAGTGAAAACATCCTATCTGGATAGAGGAGGATATCATTCAATTCAAAAATAAATGTTTAATAACTTTTTTTGTGTGTGTTTCAGCATTTTAAAAAATGACATTAACATCTACAAAGTGATAGCAACATCTCTAAGAGATTCAGCTTTCCTCTATAAACTGATCAATACTCTTCTAAGTCATTTACTAGCCAGGAACTTACCTTTGCCACACTTCTGCTTTCAACTAATACGTCTTTTAAAAAACATATTGAGAATCATGTTTTTAAAAAAATGAAGTTGAGTTACTATATAAGCCAACTACTGCTACAAGGTTTTTTTTATGGGGGGGGGGGCTGCCATAGTTGTGGCTATTCAAACATTTGCCAGATGCTGACACCATGAGGTAATGTGCAGTATGGTTTCCTATGTACAGCCAGAAGGCCTGCAGCTGTTTAAGAGCAATCAATTTCAACGCTGAATTCAGTATTTTCTAATCTTGAATGACAACTGTAAAGCATTATTATCATTATCACCACAGGAGGGTGTACAGTGCACAGAATTCTCAAAAACTGCAAAGTTTACAAGAGGTTTATAACAAGACTATTCACTTTTGCATCTCCTCAGAAAGTTTAAAGATGGTTCCATTAGATGTAAAATAGTATTTCCACAATAATGGGTAAATGTCACTATATTCAGGGGAACATAACAATCCCCAATTATAAGCACTCTATGGGTAACACTAGCATGCTCACAGCTCATGAATTGTTGTCTGTGAGTCCAATATCAGTTCCTCACTGGTTAGCGTTGGTCACTAGGGATATAATTAAGGCAGGGACAAAATGAGGGCATTGTCATCATCCCCACCCAAATGAGTATTTCCCCAATTAAGATTTCCTTCAAGTCCCAAATTTCTACTATTGCTGAGAGTGAGAAATTTAAGATTATTCACACCTAGAAATTTATTTGCTATGTTTGCATTCTCTTGTTAACTTTACTTGCCACTTTTCTCTGTGTGCTTAAACTGAATTTCTGTATGTTCAACTGAAATGTTATGTTACTGCAGTGATAGAAATTTAGGCTCAGAATTCTTATAGGATGCAATACCTTATTTTGTCCTTACCCCCACAGTTATACTGGCCATGTTTGTCCAATCCCTGGCTTGCACAGAGGTTTGACAAACTTGAACAGTAGTTTTTTCATACAATTTATGTTATTGCATTGGGAATTTCCTTCTTGCATACAGACCAGTCTGGAGTGAAGAAATGATAATTGACACTTAAAAAGGCTACCTGTTCACTTTAAATTTCAATATGAAAAAAAGAAAAGAAAAAGAAAAATGAAAAAGAAATTATTGACTCCCTGAAGGCCATTCTGTAGTCTCTAATGGTCTGTATACATCAGAATAAAAAACCCTGATCAAGGCCAAGGCAGCTAAGTAGACATGGGGAATCTTTAAAACTGCATTTGTATAAATCATTTAAATATCACCTACAGGCTATAGGCTTTCCAATTACTCTTTGTATTTCATGCAGATAGGTTGAGCAGTTTCTTAAGATTTTAATGAAAAGTCACTGGCCAGAGACAAGTGACATTTGCCATTTGTAAGTGATTTTCCACAATGTAGTTCAAAGATGGTTTTTGTTATTGCTGCATATTAGGCAAGCTCTACCTGGCTTATTCATGATAACATTACATATCCTAACAGCAGACATAAGAGGAGGGCTATAGGAAAGGCTGAAGCAGAAAAATATATGCACACTATAGGCTGCTATACAAAAAACATGAACACTTAGAAAGCAGTAAGACTGAAGAGTTTCTGTAAAAGACAAAGCAGCTAAAATGGTTTCCCTGCCCCACTGCAGGAACTCAGTGAAAACTGCCTTCTTTTACTTTTATTTAAAATACTTGCTAGCAGTTCAGTTCTGTTTTAAATATATTCAGTAGAAAGTTGTCCTTACTTTTGGTAACAACTCCTTCCAGTCGAATGATGTTGGGATGATCAAACTGTCCCATGATGCTGGCCTCTCCTAGAAAATCTCTCCTCTGTTTTTCTGTGTAACCAACCTTCAAGGTTTTGATTGCTACTGAAATTTCTTTTTTGGAGGGAAGTTTTAGACGGCCACTGCAGACTTCTCCAAATTCACCTGTCAATAAAAACAAAGCATATGGGGGAAAGCCTGAGTTTTTATATTCATTCACAACTCATGACAAAATTATGAACTTTAAAAAAATGCACCTTTACTTATATTCTGTATTTCTGTTCCCACAAATAATTATAGCAGTTTTTTCAAGGAATAATCCTGAAATATTCATGTTATTCAGTTTGTCTTCTTCAAAGCCAAGGTCATAATGCAAACTACCTACTATGTAAGTCAGATGTAAAATAAATTTGACAGCATTGTCAGATTTTTCAAAAATCTATTTCTTTATCTTTTGTTTGTTAATTATTTAATTAAATTATCTATATTGTACCCTAAACCTAAAGATCTCTGATTGGTTAAAGCAACTGTTTTAAACACATTTAAGCAGTTTAAGACAATTTAAAATCATGCACATATGCAGGTTTGTATGGAATCTATAAATCCCTGAAAGCTTAAATAGCAAACTACATTAATACTTGTTTCCAGAATGACACCACTATAAGTGCTGGTGAGCCTATTGAGGGGGAGGTACTCTCATTGGCATGGTGCAGCAGAAAAATCTGTCTTGTGTATTTCCCTCACTCAAGAAAAAAAGGAAAGGGCTCCTCCAGCAGATCTCAGTCCTCTAGAAGATGTACAGTGGGGTATGCCCAAGATAATTTCCAAGTATTAAATCAAACAACATTGTGCAATTGATAAATAACATGATAGAAAAGTGACTTTGACTTACAATGTATCTTGCCATGATTTCACTTAGGTGAGGAAATGATAAATCTGCTAAGGGGCTTGGGAAATGTCAACTGACACGCCAAGGAAATTAAAACCTTCCAGGACCTGAACAACAGTAGTCAGTGTCTCCATAGTTTTGACCTAATTCCAACCATCACTATGAGGTATCAGAGCTAAAGCAAAAGACCAGTTACATTTCACATATCTTCCCATCCATGACTGTCTTCAGAGAAATAGGAAGCAGCAGCACCTGAAATTTCTCTTGTGTTATATGATGCAAATTACTATACCTAACTAAGTGCATAGGTCAAGACAAACATGGGCCAAATGACAAAATGACAATTTTTCATCTTGAAAAAACATGCATAGAACTGACAATTTCAACTGCTAGCATCTTCATCAGGCAGCAGTAGTATCTCTACTGCTGATATTACTAAGAAATGCTAGCAGCAAGTAGCATTAAAATAGTATGGAACAGCATAGCAGAAGGAACTATTTTCATACATATTGCACAATGCATTGTGGAGTATTTTCTTTTTGATTGGGTGAAGGTCAGAAGGGTTATTCTTGCTGAAAAGGTGTTTTGTGTTGTTAGCTACTTTATTTGGCTTTTTTTTTACTGACAATTTATAGATGTTAACATGCATGCAAGAACTTACCCAGCCTGTAACAAGAATTCCTATGAATAAAAAATTTGACCTCTGCAAGAATCTGCCAGCATGTTTCACTCAAGGCAAACAGTACGTCTATTCAAATATTAGCATTAGGTCGATACTGTTAAGGCACCCTGAGAGTAGAAGATCAAAGCACAACACTAGAATGGTAAAACACCCACTTTACAATAAATCTTGGTGTTGAATTTTTTATCTCTTGCTTTCTCTCCGTATGTGTCTCTGGTATGGATCTTAATGGTTTTAACAGCATTAAGCTGCTAGTCTTTGCACCTACTATTGTGTGACCTTGAGAGTAGCTTTTATATATAGTTCACATGTTTGGCTATTAAACATATGAATTCTTTTCCAAGAACATAGTCAAAAGACTCCACTAGCTTTTATCTCTACTTCTTTGGAACAGCCATGCTCTTACTCTTGCTATACAATTTTGCAGAAAAATTCTATTGATGAATCAAAATGTGCACCAAGGTACATTTTTGTTGAAACTTCATGGAATCCATTTGCTTGATTTCAAGATGTGCTTTCATCTCACAGAGCTAAAAGACATGCTATAGATTTTAAATCAACTGAAGGCTAGTGCCCTCAAGTGTAGGCTCAAACTACTGCCACTTTAGCTTCCCTTATCTTCCACAGGTTCTTTACTTCTGTTATAACAAAGAATGTCCCAACATTTCATGTGAATACACAAGAACATGATTCCTAACTGCAGTTAATCATATCTGACAGGAACTCAAACAGAAATCCTTCCCCATTCACACTTCCCCTTCTATAGTTCTTAGGAACGGCCACTGCTAATACACTCATATCTCCCATTTTTTCTGCCTTTAGACTTGTTTTGTTATCATCCCACTCATGGATTATCATACTTCCCAGAGCATTTCAGTTTGTCATGCAGATCAGTGACTTCAGCTTTCAGAGAAGCTGGAAAGCTCCATGACTGGGTATGTATTGCATGCAGTGTGTGTGTGTGTGTGCTGAAGTCACTTGGAAAATGCAATTTTTACTGCACAACTTAAAGTAAGCCTTGTAAAGGCATAAATTTGCGTAAAAGGTAAAGGTTTCCTCTTGACATGAATGTCTAGTTGTAACCGACTGTAGGGGGTGATGCTCCATTACTAAGCTGGAGAGCCAGCACTGTCTGAAGATGGCTCTGTGGTCATGTGGTCAGCATGGCTGCACAGAATGCTGTTGCCTTCCCATAGATGTGGTACCTGTTTATTTACTTGAATTTGCAGACTTTCAAACTACTAAGTTGGCAGAAGTTGAGTCTAGTGAGGGGTGCTCACCCCATCATACAACATTTCCAACTTTACGATAATCAGACACTGGCAATTTCATAAGGTACATGAATTATGTAATCTTCCTCCAGATGAAGCATAAAGTCACAACACTGATGCAAAGCTGGAGCAGGGCAAATTTAGTTGTAGCCAACATCTCCAGAAATAAGGGTTAATCTAGTTTCTGCCAGCCTTCTGTCTAGTTAGCAGACCCTAAAACATCTTGGCATGTTAGGATTGCCACTAATGTCCTGTCTGCACTGTCCATATGTTCTGTGTCAGCCCTGGACTGGCCATGATGGTGGCTGCATGCACTGGGCCATACTCAGTGTGGTGATCGGCATGTCTGCCCCAGCCCCGTACCCAGAGCTAACACATCCATACATGCAGGAACACTGTGGACAGGGCACCTGACTTTGGAGGCTGCAGTCATATGATCAGTGTATCCTTCTAACCTCTCATTTTGTTGGTTGCATGGGTGACTCTTCAGGAGAAGAAGTGGTGTACCCGGCAGCCTATCCACATGTGGTACAGAACCAGTAGTGGCAGCTCTGGGGACAGGCTATCCCCTTTCCCTGCTCACCTCAGTGCAGGGAATCAGTATGGTGTGGCTCGTAGTGTGCAGGAAGCTGGCTAAGCCTGATTTAGGTATGACCCAGCTGTTTGCATACCAGAAATTCCCATGTTCACCCTGGGGTTTGGGTTCATCTTGTTTATTTCTCATGCTCTGTGCATTAGTATAGAGACATCTAAGACCATAGGTCATTCCGCCATTTGTCTTTTAAAAGATTTCCCCTCCCTCCAGCTGTTGGGTTCTTGTGCTATTTGCCTTGTTCTCTGTATAACATTTGGGCTATTATTTTCATCACTTGATGAACTTCTGCCCTAAAGAATAGTTTCTGTCTCGCACGTCACTCAGTTTAAAGCCCTCCTCACCAGATCTTTCAGACTCTTAGCAAAAATGTTCCTTTCAACTTCTATAAGATGCAACCCATCCCTTGCCAGAAGTTTACTGCACACCATGATCCAGGAAGCATGAGGTTTCTATTTTTTAATGGGAGCCATTGTGCTATTAGGCTGTGATGAAAACATGCCTGTAAATTTCTTGCTGATTTTGGGCAAAGTCTGTTTCTCCTCATACAACTACTACTTGTTGTTATTATTAACTCAAGAAAACATAGCCCACAGAGTCATACAGGTGAGTTCAGATAATTCACAATGGAGCTGCTTGGGGACAAAATTACAAGGCTTTCATTTCATATCAGCAGAGGTTGAAGTTTGTTTTCAGTTTGATTGTCTGAGAAACCGAAGTATACAAAGAGATATTACTGGAATGACTTTACAAGATTTAAATCTGCTCAGAGGTTACAGGACATTTCTATTAATTTAGGCACTTGCTGCCTAAATCAAGTATATTTTGTTGAAAATTTGCACACAGATGAATTGTAGATACAATTGTTTCCTCCTCTTAGTTACTTGAGCTTTAAATCACAAATTTGCTTTGAGTAGAGGCCTCCTTGACATTCTGCTTCCTGTTCAGATAAGACAAATGCCTCATGTAAGGTTGAAGATTCTGTTCTGAAGCCCTTCTTAATGAGAACTTTGTAATTCATCCCTGCTGGGCACATAGCTCTGTAGCTCAAGCTGTTCAATATGAATTAGGCACAGTATATTTGCTCAAGGAAACATTGCTTAAGAGCATATGTTTAAAGGAACATATAAGCATAGGTTAATATTTTACACAGCATACTACAGAATCAGGTCCTGAAATGGGTGAGTCCTGTGCATGTCTACCAGATATATTATTGTTCTGGGCCAGAATTCATAAAGGCACTTATGAAGACAACATAGAGTTAATGAATTTGTGACTGGTTTGTATTCATGATCCCTATGTATTCACTAGTTAAGGGAATGCATGGGGACTGTGAAAGTCGCTCAGTCTCCACTTACTGGGCAATAGTCACTGTAACAGATAGGGCTCTATTTTCCATCTCCCATGATCAGTCTCTGACGTCAGGGAGAATTGCAGCAGGAGCAGTGCTTCTGGTTATCACAACAGAGGCTGCTCATGGGAGAGGTGGAAACATCAACTAGCTGTTTCCTGATTGACAGGGTGACAGATCCTGTTGCTCACAGCAGCTGCTCTCTGGCAAGTGGGAACTGGGGAGTCAGACAGGGAGGCACTACTTAGTTATGTAAATAAGGTGGTTATGTAGCTAAGTAGGTGATACAGAATCATGGCCTTTTTTTTTTGTTAAAAATACAACTCTGAGGCTTGACAGATGGGGAGAAAGGGGTGGCGAGATGTCACCCCTTTATGCCCCTGACAGAGGCCTCAGCAACCAAACAGCATGGCCTCTGGGAGTCCTAAAAGAACCCCCTTCTGGCGGGTTCTTTTTAGGGTGTGCGTGCGCGCTGATGGGGTCCACACAGCATAGTGCTGTTTGGGTGCTGCACCATGCAGTTGTCATCGTTGCATGCCCCATCTGTACAAGGGCACAGCAAGATGGCACTGGCAGTGCGTGGTAGGGCTCAGGAGCATGTGGGTACTCCACTCTCCTGAGCCCTAAAAGTGAGCCCAGGCCGGCGCATAGTGCCTGTCTGTACCAGACCTCTGTGCTCAAGCATTTCCTGAGCCACTAAGACTGAGTCTAAAATACTAAATTTTAATATATATATTTTATTGATCCTCATTTCTTTACTTTCAGATTTGTAAATTTTTTTGCATAATTTTGATTTATTAAAAATACAAAATATTTAATATGGAAATATATTTTATTACATTTATATTACAATATATTTGTGTCCAAAGACCTCAGTGTGGCATACAATGAAATCAACAGAAAGAATTTAAAATGCAATAGAGAAAAAATGCTTGTAATCTAAAAGCATATCATTACCTAATGCACTGAAACAAGTTATAACAGTTAAAACCATGTACCTGTACAAACTAGACAAAATCATTAGATGCCAAGAGCTTTAATAAAAAGCCATGCTTTAACTTGGTGACTAAATGAAGCTAATGTTGATGCCAATGGGGCTTCTAAGTGGAGTCAGTTCTACAATTCCTGAGTCCAGGATATCTATGGGATCATGTATAATTCACCCTGTATACTCAGGTCCTCTGACAGACATTTATTCCATTCAGTCAGGACTAGGTTGGTAACTGTCAGCCAAAGGACTTTTTCTTCAGCTGTCCCTAGACTGAGGAATGATCGCCAGAAGGGATTTGATAGCTAAACACGCTGCCTGAATTTAAACAGCATCAAAGACCAATTTCTTCCAACGGGCTCATCTGGATGATTCTTAAATTATGAATTTTAAATATGGATTGTTTTAGAATGTATACTGTATGTCTTATTTGTCCCTTTAATCTGTTTCAGGTTTTAATTAATGTGTTTTAATTGATATTTTGTATTGTTTATATGTTGCTGTTCCCACTTCAATCCATGGGGAGAGGCGGGTAAGAAATCACCACCACCACCACTACCATCATCATCATCTCTGATGACATCACAAAGAAAGCCCTTTTCTACATCCTCACACAATCTGTTGGCCCTACTGCTGGGACACAAAGGAAAGTCCCTCTTTTTAATGTTGTGAACCATCTCAGGTTTTTTAAAATGATAAGCACTACAAAATTTATTCAATTAATAAATAAATGTTCCTGAAGGTTCCACATTTTGTTTGAATGAATGTGTGCATAAACAAAAGACAAACAAACCTTGGGATGACAAAGGTGGGAAAGTAGTGTACGGTCCGTCCTCTTCATATTTTAAATTAATTTCAATTGTAATGTTTTAAATCTCTTTTTAGGGAGGGGAGAATTATAATACAAATGATTTGTATTTAGAATGTTTTTAATGTTGTAAGCCGCTTTGATTGTTTCATTACAAAAAGTGGGATATGAATAAAAGTTGATTATTATTATTATTATTATTATTATTATTATTATTATTATTATTATTAGCAGGGTACTGTTCAAGACCCACCCACCCTGCATATGGGGAAAAGAGCATGTGCTCAAGCCCCATAGAAAATAATGGGGCACTCACTCATGGTGCAGCACAGGGTGCGCAGCGCAGGTACACAACCCATTCCTTCTGCTGGGGCTTGCCTTCTGTGTAAGCTCAAAGCCGCGGAAGGCAAGCCCACCTATGGGGAGGACCGACTGTATTTATGCCTTCCTTAAGAATTTTCCTCACTTTACTAATAATCAAGTTAGAAGAATGAAATAGCCAGCTCTTAAATTTCAAAAGACCACACTTTAGAATGTATAAAATGTTAGCTAAAAAGCAGGAACCTATTGGATAGATATTAAGAACTCAAATTAAAACTTACTCACCAATATTATAGTGGCCTTTATAAAGTGATGTATGCCCTCCAATTTTTCCAGTGTTTATTTTCCAGCAGTTGGGTTTTTTTTTAAAGTAACTCCTGAACTATAAAACAGTTTAAAAGCACCTTTACATTTCTGTAGCACTAGGGAGTGGAATGCATTGAGGTGGGAGAAATGGAAACCCCGTTGTAAATCCAAAGAGTATAAACAAAGATTACAAGTATGTCCTCATTTTAATTACAGATTGCATAACAGCTTTAACTGCTCATTTGATTGTCAGTTGTAAAAGTGACCCATAGTGCCTGTTGTGAAACACTCATTAAAGAACAATTTTAATTCATTTTAAATGCTTTCAAAACATTTAAAGCTTTTAAGATGAAATGCTGTAGCATTTACTCTTGTATAATTAACCGTTAAGAATTATAAATGGCTGTTGACTTAGAGAGGTTGACCCAGAGAAGTTGCACTAGTTAAGAGAGACAGTGGGAATGGATGAAAAAGGTTAGAACAGATTTATTCACATTCAAACAAGAATCTCTTGCAGAGAATAGTCAAAATTAAGGAGGCAACGCTATCCTTGATGTATTCATCAGCAAAGAAGATGAATTCAGGGGATAGCAGCAGTTTATCAGAACCTATTAACCTTTGTCATATGGTTCTAGTTACAAGCGACCATGACAACAGTGTGCATGTCACTGACAATGGCCAACTTGGACCCAAGATGATAGCAAATATTGTATTCATGTGGGGCAAAATGAAACAAGCAAACAAACCAAAAACATGTTGGAGGAAAAACAATCCTGCTCTCTTTACTGTGATAGGTATAATTATTCAAACAATGAGAAGAAACCACTGTTTAACAAACTACATAAAACCTGTATTTATTTATTTTTTTAAAAAAGGATCTTTGCTGTTGCAGTTATCTAATAATTCAGGAATTCAAATACACAGAACAGAAATTTTGCTTCTTGCCTGAGTCTGTGTATCAATTTTGAAACAGGTGAGAAACAACCTTCTTTGTGTAAAATAAGCAAATTAAATAAATTTCAAAATTGTACTATTCATAGCATAGTGGTTCAGATGCTGGACTAGGACTCTGGAGACCAGAGATCACATCCCTACTTGGTCTTGGGAACCAACTGGGTAACTCTGGGGAAGTCACAATCTCTCAGACTCAGAGGGAGATCATGGCAAACCCTGTCTGAACAAATCCGGCTGAGAAACCCCCTGTGATAAGCTTCCTTTAGGATCACTCTCAGTCAGAAACAACTTGAAAGCACTCAATAACATACACTATGATAAGAATTTAAAGAATATCACCACATTATTTCATCAAGAAAATGGTAAACTGTGCTGAGATTTTTCACATTTTGAGACTTTTTGGAGAGTAAAAAGTTAGTTTGTGCAACACCTCTTAGTTTTCTATAACAACAATCAAAATTTCTACAGAGAAGAGTGTATTATGTCTATTCCCTGTAAAAAATTGCTAATTTTTATGCAAAAACAGTTTCTCAAAATAAAATTTCCCCCAATGTTTGCAGAGAGGAAAATAAATAATTAAAATATGAAAAAGTGAAATTGGTCACTTTTTGATGAAGAAAAAAAAAAGAGAATAAAGAAGATTTCCTTCCCTAAACTATCACTGAGGCGTGTTGCAAAAATCTTTAAAAGCAGAAGCATGAGACATATTGATTATGTTTCTGGCCAAGCAGTCAGTCCATACAAAGCTATACAAAGCATGCTGTATATGAGTATATGTTTTGTCCACAATGGTAAAACAGAATGATTTTGCAGCCACACATTTTTGTCCAAGTTATGGAAATCTTGATGAACTACAAACCAGCCTTTGCCTCTTTCTCATGATGGAGCCAAAACCTTTCTCAGAATTCCTGGTGATTTCTCAGCAAGTATGAGAAATTTTATGAACATTTTTCACAACCATATAACACACACACATTTTCATTTATTATAAACTCTGTAAAATTTATTGCATAAATGTATATGCTTATATGAACACAGAGACCTGGATCCTCTTTTTGGTCCTATTAATGGACTTACCTATGTGTTAGTACTCCATTCAGCAATTGGTTCACTTATTCTTTTTAGTTGAGACTAATCAACGGGCAATCGTCAAAAGGAACAAAACACATTTCAAATTTTGAAGTTAAGCAGGCTTGATCTCAATAGTCGCCTGCATGGAAAAACCACCTGCTAACCATATGTGAGCCATTCTGCTTGGAGGAAGAATGGGGTACGAGCAGAATAAATAAATGAATGGGATAGGATCCTGCATACTAAAGCAGTATTCTGCCAAAATAAATGTGCTAGCCTTTAAGATGCAAATGACTGTGCTGTTTTTGCAACATTTCCCACTGTTATGGAATTTATACATTCTGTGGTTCATAATGTCACATTACTGAAACAGTAATGTCTCATGTTAGTATGTTTGAAACATTGAGGGTTTGGACACAATCCATCAAATTCCCTCGCTTAACAATATCAGAAATTGGGACTTCTAAAACTGGTTAGTTTGCAAAATGCTTTTATTCAGAGGTATCTTTATACAGTTTAGATTACTGATAACTTATAAAAAAGCCCCTTGCTCTTAAATAATAAATAAATAATGCTGTTAAAGATTTAAATAATATATAAAGTGGCCTTTTAGTACCCATTCCTGTTGTCAGGTCTTGTCATTTTTTAGTTGGTAACAAAACAGATTTAACATAAAAGCTGAACTCTGGGAAACACCCGAGTTCTAAATTTTGAGAGATGATACTTCCTCTCTTCTCTCTTAAGAACACATTAGGGTCATTCCCACTTACAGTATACTTCAAATCCTGATCCAGCTCCGCTCCGCATCATTAATCGAATGGAAAAGGTCCCCTGTTCCCAATACAGTGGTGCCTCGGGTTACGAAAGTAATTCGTTCCGCGGCCACTTTCGTAACCCGAAAAGCCTTCGTAAGCCGAATTGCCATAGGCGCTAATGGGGAAAAGCCGCGATTCCGTGCGAAAAAGCCGAAAAAAGCACCAAAAGTTTTTTCGTAACCCGAAAAAACATTCGTAACCCGGAACAATAATTCCCTATGGGATTTTTTCGTATCCCGAAAATTTCGTAACCTGGGTATTTCGTATCCCGAGGTACCACTGTATAAAGCAGATATTTTCCTGAGTGGCAGTGAAATCGCTATATTTTGCCATGATTGTCATTCCCATTTGTGCCACTCATGTGTCAGTCATCATGGCAGACTCCTCCCCAGCACCATCGGGGCAAGCAGTGGTGGTGCAGCAGCAGTGCAGCCAGCCAGCTCCCGGCAAAGTGAAGACAGCAGAGTACCAGTGCGGCCAACCAACTCTGAGGGCAAGTGGTGGTGATGCAACAGCAGTGTGGCCAGCCAGCTCCCAGCAAACCAGTGGTGGCAGAGTAACAGTGCGGCCAGCCAGTTTCTGGGGCAAGCGGTGGCGTAGCAGCAGCAACAGCACAGCCAGCCAGCTTCTGGCAAAGCAGTGGTGGTGCAGCAGCAGCAGCACCGCGGCCAGCCAGTTCTGGGGAAAGCGGCGACAGCGTCCCCCTTTTAAATTCTCATGGGAGCTTGGCTTGAGCTGCATCTGCACTGCAGAAATAATCCTGAGGGAGCAAGGCAAGGCCAGGGGACCCAGGAGGTGGAGGAGGAGAAGGGTGAGAGACAATTTTTCTTTTAAAAAAATAGAATTAATCAAAAAATCAGAAAAAGAAGTAGTTGCTTTACCAATATATTGATTTTTTGATCAATTCTATTGTTTTTTTTAAAAAAGAAACCTAACTGGGGGAGTCTCTGGGGAGGGATGGTACACACCCTTCTGCCATTTGTCCCTCCCCTCGGAAAGAATCGATTCTGATCTGCTGTACCCACTTACTGGGCACACTTCAGAACTGATTCTTCAGAAAAGAACAACTTTCAAACTAGTCTCAGGAAACCCCGTGTTTTTTGCATTTGCCCCGCTTCTTTCCACCTGGAATTGCTCAAATGAGGATCGGAAACGGTTTCAAATGGGAACGAGGGTCATATGTCCCAAATCACTCTTTGGAGCAAATTGTAGTGTGAATGACCCCATTGAGGCATCATATGGGTAGCCACCAAAACATCTTTGATATACTGGAAGCAGAGGTAGTTTCTTCAGTGGTTATTTAACAGGCTGAGATGAGATAGTCCTACATGCTTCTCTGATTCTGCTCCATCATGTAGGAATGGCATTACTTTTACAGAGAACCTTTAAAAAATACTCTTTAGGACTACAGCTTGCAAAATTTCCCATGAATCTTGTCTGGAGGTTCTGGCAGTTGTAGTCCAGAAAGTAACATTTACAAGCCTTAGTTTTCATTAAATGTACTTTAACAGCTTCTCAGTCAAATGTATACTTCACTTCTTTATTTTAAACAACAACAACAAAAAGATACTGTTCTCCAGTCATTTAAACATCCTTAGGAATTCCATACATACAGGTCACCACCTAATGTCTAGGACTACAGTGTTATTCCCACCTGCAATTGTGGAATGCTACAGGCTATACAATTTACTGAGAAAAAGTATCCTCTCACTAAAAGTTAGATTTTGTTTTGTTTTTTGGTGTTTGTACAGAATAGTGTTCTGTGGCTTAGATTCATCTAGCCTAAGATATACAAGTATTGCCATAAAATAAGAGCAAATGGTAATGCACTTGAACCTACAACCTGTAAAAATAATACTTTTAGTCCCAATCACTATTAGAGTTGCAGTAATAGTTGAGACAGACTACAGCTATAAACAGATGAATTTTGTCTTACATTAATAGTAATGTAACATTACATACATTACATACTATGCAGTGTAACAGTGCCTTTATTGTTGTTGTGCACCTTCCAGTAATTTCCGACTTGTGGTGACCCTAAGGCGACCCTATCACAACATTTTCTTGACAAGTTTCTTTAGAGTGGGTTTGCTATTGCCATCCTCTGTAGCTAAGAGAGTGTGACTTGCCCAAGGTCACCCAGTGGGTTTCATGGCTCATTGGGGATTCGAACCCTGTTCTCCAGAGTCATAGTCCAACACTCAAACCACTAAACCACACTGGCTATCCTTATGTAATATTTTTTGTTATATATTTTTGCTGGTAGTTTCTATACATAAAATACAGATGTATGGGCAATGAATAATCAGAATATAATGTATTGTTACAAGAGTGTATAAATGCAGAGAGGAATTTTATTTTTGCAAATTCCTATACAAAATAATCTGATTCATACCTTTTGGTGTTACATATTCACCAGATTTTGCAGTTCTTGGAATAGAATGTGAAGTTTTGCACTTCATGGAATACTATAATGAATTTCTCAGTAGTTTAAAAGAATCAGTATACATAATTGAATATACATATAGAAGGAAAGATAAATTTAAATATGTTTCACAATATGGATTTAAACATTTTAGCTATTAGGCACCTAATGTCTCTTTTAGAAAAAAAATAATCCAAGAAATGGAATCATTATTCACCACCACCATCATCAACAACATTTAAAATTGCAAATTAATATGACAACTGAATGAAACAGAATCATGAATAAACACATGCTTGAATCCAGTTGCTAACTTTAGCAATAGTAGAATCATTGAATTAATTGTTGAATTGTAGATCAGTATTCTGTAAATACCATTGATTTAAAAGTGGTATGCTCTATGGGACTAAAGACTGAATTTAGGTCATGGACTGGAAATAAACATATTTGCTCATTTTTTCCCTATAAATCCAGAAAAAACTGCTTTCCCCAAGGGAAACTGACATCTTTTTTTCAGAAAAGGTTGTTCAGTTGTGGCTTCCTTGTTCAAGAGTATTAAGTATAAAGCATACGTGTTCGGATATTTTTGGACTGCAGCTCTTTTAACTCCTCACCATTGGCTATGCCAATGGGATGGGCAGCTATGAAGGAACAAGTCAAGATACTAGAGAGTGAAGATATACAACTGAACACTAAAGTTAGAATAGCTGGATTGTATTCTCCATCACCATGTATTGATGCGAGAGCTAGAAAATGAAGAAAGATGATAAGAAGGAAATCAACATCCAAGACATTTTGCTGGAGAAGAGAGCTGAGAATATTGTGGACAGCTAAAAAGACAATCAAATGAAAGGAATTGCCAGCCAGATAGATAAACTCAATCAAGGAAGTTACGGGCCTGAGTCAGCAAGACACGAGCAGAGTAGTGGAAGACAGGGAGTCTTGGAGATGTCCAAGCCACAGGGTTGCCTTCTCAGGATCAACTCAAGGGCAGTTAACAAAGCAACAAAAGAGAACCAATGTGGTGTAGTGGTTTCAGTACTGGACTAAACATTTGAGTATTGGACTAAAACTCTAAGAGACCAGGTGGCCTTGGGCAAGTCTCATTCACTCAACTTTAGAGAAAGGTAGTAGGAGACCTCCTCTGAATCAATTTTGGCAAGAAAACCCTAGGATGGTATCATGATAAGTTACAATTGAGTTGAAGGCACATAACAACAATAGAGACACTGTCCAACTCTTGATTCTGGAGACTGATGTCATGGAGATATCAATACCTGCTGAATGTAGAATAAGCAATGTGACTGATACTTGGCAGGAGAGAAGTCACACTAGAAGTTTTGAAGATGAAATAATATTTTGAAATATTTGTCTTTATAAAACGTATTACTTCTCAGATATTATTTTATCTCTCTCACCTAGGTTGTGCTTTACCTGGAAAAAAGACATCTAAAACTCTCAGTCATCATGATTAGCATACAAAAAGACAGCTCGTTCAACATTTTCCTGCTTTCCAACAGTAAAGGATGTTTTTCTTCATTAACCAAAATGTTGGCGTACCCTCCAATATTTCACATATGGAAACTAGGACACATGTGGGCAAGCAACATCAGAGTGTGGTCAAGATGGCAAAAATAATTCATGAGGAAGAGCACAACAAGCTAGGAGAGGCTGCAGCAGTTGATTTTGCTGGAAGGGGCAAGATTCCATTCTCTCCTCACCTCACCTCACCCCATGCTGAGTTAATTCAGTACAAACTGCTTTTGCATTTTGAAGAGAATTTGTAGCAAATGAAGTAAGCTGAGGAAAATGGAGGAAAGTGGGAGGAAAGAGAGGAAGAAAGAACAAGTACGATATTCTAAAAGCTGCTGAAAGAGTGGTATAACAGTGGTTTAATTTGGACTGTCCCTGCCAGATCGGGACAGTTGGGGGGTATATGTCTGCATTTTAAATGTCCAGCTTCAGTGGACTTACTGCAGTGGTACAATTGCTCAACTGGAAGGGAATATTGTATGTATCCTTACCTGCTCCAACAACTTTATCAATGGATATGCTGGAAGAATCAAGCTCTTTGGCAAATTCATGAACAGCTTGATTGGGATCTTCATATGTATGTGGATCCACATATGTTCTAAGGCCTGGAAGCTTTACTGTTTAAAAAGAGACAAGTATAACTTCAGTCAAAGTAATTGTATGAACAAAAACTAGCCAATATAATACATCAATAAATTTATTTTAAATTTATTTTTAATTTTAAATAAATATCAATCAATCAATGCACTGGTCATAGGGAGATGAAGATCAGGATCTGCAGGATGCATTCTCACTTTTTGTTTTGTTTCACAAACTTTTTAAAAATCTCATGTTCTTTCCATCCTAAATATGAAGAATTGGTCATATTCTGGTATATATATATATATTTTAATCAAAAACCACCTGTAACAAAATTCTCACCCATCCCTAAAAAGAACATTTGGGCCTGGTACAGAGTAGAAGAAAGAGGCGATCAGAGGCCGTCCCTTTCTCCTCCGGATTGTTGTCGTGGCAACCACATGGATGTGACAATGATCCATTGCAAAAAGGACCTCCGAAATGGCACTCCTCCCCACGATGTTGTTAAGGCACCATTTGCTCCCTGGGGCATTGCGGTGATGTGTCTTGTGTGGTGCACCGTTTGGACACATCACACAAGACACGTCATGGACACACGCGCCATATGGACAGTGCTGTGTCAAGATGGCACTGCCCATACGTATTAGGGTTCATGAGCATGCGGTTGCTGCGTGCTCCTGAACCCTAAAATCATCGCTGGCATGCCACAAAGCATCCGTTTGTACTGGGCCTTGGTATGTTTCAATAGGAATTTTTCACCCTGTCCTAATCTTTTCTGCTCCAGCTTTGAGGGATTGTTAAATCTTAGGTCTAAATTTGATCAAGCAAGTAATCAAATGACAAAAATTTACTTCCTAAATTCTAATATAAGTGCCACTAATACCATTTCAAGTTCCCACCCATAACAGAGAGGCTGTGTTTTGTCTTCTATAATACACTTGTGGTAGTAATGTTTCTTATTGACTCAGCTGGCTAAGAAATGTATCACAATAAAACAAACAAGAGCAGTAACTAAAACATCCATACATAAAATGAGTACACTGCTATCAGTTTAAGGTCCCATAAATATTCCTTGTGATTCATGTTGGGCTACAGACACCCTCCTGTTCTAGTTAATAAACTATAACAAAAACAAAACAAAAAAGCTATTTAAAAGCTTTGTGGAGGGGTACCTTTGCTCCTGAATTTTTCATTTTCTTTTTTGGATATGCATTATCACATCATTGGGGATTGCAAAGAAAATAATCCCTTCACACCAATTACTAAAAAAAGCAGTCCATATAGTGAGTAGATTCTGTCATGAGCTACAGATAATAAACACATGTGCATGTGTTAAGCTGCACCACTTTACAGCTCCTTCTGTGCAAGCATCATCATTTCCATATCTATTTCTCTAGCATGAATTGCCCTACGGGTAGTAAAGAAGCAGAAAGGCCTTGGCCAGATGTGGGCAAACAGAGATGGTCTGAAGAGGTGAAATGTATTTCTGCTTCTTTGAAGTGATATTATAGGATTCGAAATAAGGCTGCAGGGAACTGTTCACAGCTCAGGCTTTTTCTCAAGCAATTCAGAATCAACAGACTGAAATAAACCAGCTGCTATGGGCTGAAGTAGAAAAAGTTTATTATAGCCACAGAAGTACAAGAAGTTATTTTATCCTCCTGCAGCTAACCCAGGAGACTCTTGCGTGCAGTATTTGCTGCTACCTGTGCTGCACCAGCTAAATTCAGATGAATGCTGGGTATAGTTGGGTTTATACTCCCCTAGTGGCAATTTAGGGGAATCTTACAGGTCTTGAAAGATCCATCAGTAGCTCCAAACATTCTACAAAAACAATACACTGAAAACAGGGCTCAGGGACCCTGGTCCTTTAAATGTTTTGGGCCATAAATCTCTCAACCCTTTACCAGTGGCCATGTCCCATAGAAACAAATGGGATTGTTGTTAATTGCCCTACAGACAGTTAACTGCCCTTGACTCATGGTGGGCCTGTGAATGGCACACCTCCAAGACTCCTTGTCCTCCACTGCTTTATTTAAGTCTTGTAGATGCAGGTCCATGGAGTCTATCCATCTGGCATGCAGTCTTCCTCTCTTTTTGCTACTCTCAACCTTACCTAGCATTGTCTTTTCCAATGACACTACAAGCCAAAACATCTAGCAAAGGCTCTCCAACCCTGCCTTATGACAGCTGCTAAATGAAAAGTGTGGATAGCTGTTTGTGTGCAGAGTCATCTTCTCAAAAGCAAAAAGTTCAGCATATCTTTTAAAATGAAGGAAAGCAGTAGCTTTAAATGGTATCAGGACTCAGCAACGTCTGACTCAGCAACCAGTTTGAAATATCAGGTGTTTCTTTAGGAGCACATTTAGTAATAATAAAGGGGCCATGTATGGGTATGTTCAGAATTGGTTTCTATTAACATTTAATAGTCGGAGGTAACAACAGCACGTCTGACATTAAGGCTTGGTTTCCATGCATTCTTGATCCTCAGGAAATCTCTTTTAACAAACATATTTTTTTTGTGTTGGCATGAAATGAACTTTATGAGTAAATCAAGAATTGTTCAACCAACAATTAAACTGTTGTTACAGGAACAGAATATTTAATAATTAATATATCATGGAAATAGAAATGTAGATAAATTAAGAGTTAAGAAATGTTTGACAAATACTGCTGGAAGTCTTAACTATTCCTCCAGCAATTGTTTTTCTGACACATTTTTTTCTTTCCAGAAGGTATTTGAGAATTATTTCTCATATTATAGTTAGAGCATTATGGTGGAACACTAAAGCAGAAAAACAAGTGGCTGAATCCACAGAAACTTAACTACTGTGACTAATTCAGAAATAGTGATTGAGACATTCCAGTGCATGAGAGTTGAGAGAACAATTTTTGACCTGTTATTTGTCCATGACACTTTTAAAATGGCTGTTTCTGTTTTATAACCTAATTAAATTTGAATAATGAAGACCTCATGATGTGGGGCACATACTTCCTCAATGGGTATCTAAGCCAAGTGTGTTAACTGTTGGTGAATGGCCTTAAATAGCTTAATATCACAGCTTGCATGCTTGCAATAAAGAAAGTACAAGCACATGCCCATGGGGAAAGGCTGTAGAGGGGGAAAAGGCATTTCAGTCACCCCAACAGAATTGTAATTAAACAGAGGTTTCAGTTTCAGCAGTCCATTAAGCCATATAGAAAGGACTGCCAATGTTAATTCCAATCTAACTTTCAAATAACATGTCTGAAATGCATAAGCACTGATTCTTCTGACTGAAAATGCTGGGATGCATAAGTGTCCCACTCTTTGCAAATGAATAGCTCTGACTATCTCAAACATTCTACACAAGCCTGTCAGTTCCAAAATGTTCTGGGGCAGGGTGCCCACAGTATCTAGTTCTACATGGAGTGAGCTTCTCCTCCATATCAAATGGAAGAAAACAATGGTCTGTGCCTCATGGGTGCTACTAATGGCCAGTGGTCTAAGCAAAGGGAGAATGCACAGACTGCCAGAAATGTGCACAAAATCAGAGCTGAAGACCTGTTTCCTGTCCCACACTTCAAACATTACTGGCTAGAATGAAAGATATTAGAAAGGGAATCCAGTGAACTATGTAGTATTAAGCAATCTGGTTTATAGATTGGGCTGTAATACCCAAAGAAGATACTGTATAACTCCTCAGACCAGCTCTTTCTCTCTTACATATAAATTCTTCACACTCATTTGCATTTCTTCAGTATGATATCTGATTTGCCTTACATTAACTCCATTTCAATAAAAACTCAGAGGCAAAGCAACAAATGACACTCTCCTCACACCTCAGTCAAGGTGCACAGAATCCAAAACAACATATCTGAGAATATGAGACAAAAATGTCACAAGCATCTCTCACCACATCAGACATTCTTTGAAAAAGAATCAACACCATATTAGTAAATAACTAACAGTGTGCTGGCCTTTTAATACACTCCCCCAGACTTGTTGTCTCAGGCAACTGCCTCACTCTGTATATTGGACTTTGTCTGGCATAGGGGATTATGCTCCAGAATCACATGTGAAATACTGAATAGATGCCAGGCATTATAGCAGCTCTCATCTCCATTTCAGGGAGAGGGCACCTGTTTGGGCAAAAGTGGGTTTAATAGTGTTATCATCTGTTCAAGAATGGATGCCTGCATGCAGCAATATTCATGGGCATATATTTCATGCATGCAGATTGGTGCTCAAGTTACGAGAGGCAAGATTAGAAATGTGACTTGATCGCCATGTTTTTACATTGCTCACCACAGGGGATGGGGAGACTGCCAAAAAGGTTCTTTGCAGGACTCAATGAAATTCATCTTTTTCCACATAAGAAAATGGTCCTTTGCTATAATGCATCATTTGTTGTTGCACAGCAAGGGGGCACAGATAAATACAGCACAGCGGCCAGCTGTTGAGAATTGTTAGTGAGAAGTATTGCTTGGCCTTCAGTGATTCCAGAAAATAAGGCCATACTCAGCAGGCAGTCCTGTTTTGAGAAACTGTTCCCAAGTTGACCGAGAACAGTTCAGATCAGGCTTATTAGTGGATGATTTATTCTAAAGGACTGATTTTTCTTGACTCTAAAACACCTGTCATGAAATGAAAACAGCATGTACAAAAACTAGAGCCCTGGAAAACAGTTTTGACAAATAGATGTTAACAGAGTTGTAGGACTGTATTAAGCACAGGCTTTATGGAAAAGTGGAAAGTTCTTCTACTCATATAGTTTGGGGTGCCCACTTGTCATTGATTCTCCAATTCCATTTACACTGCTACCTCCATCCCCATCCCTGCATCCACTAGATAAGCTGCTTGTGAGGGTTTGCAGACAAAGTCTTCAGTGGATACAGCAAGGATGTGGGTTTCTCTTCCTGATGACAAGGAAAGACCTTTTTATTCAGGTAGACTTTTGAAAATTGTCTCACTGTTGAGAAAAGAACTTGAAACTGGTGAGTGCTGTACTTTATACCAATGTGGTCTTAAATTACTTTCAGTTCAATTGGCTTTTAATATCCTATAGCTTCTGTCATTTGTTGGCAAGTTGAGTTCAACTTAAGGTGACCTCCAAGAGCCGCAGGCAGCAACTGCCATGTTTGAGTCTCACAAATTCAAGGTCATGGCTTCATTGATTGAATCAATCCATTCACAATGTGGTTTCCCTCTTTTCCTACTGCCTTCCATTTTATTGAGTATTACTGCCCTTTCCATTGAATAATGTCATCCCATCATATGTCTGAACATGATAGTCTTAGTATAATCATCTTGGCTAATATCTTAATTTATTTGAACGCGTTTTAATATAGTAATTTTGTCTTTATTTGTATTGAATATTTTTGCACTGAACTTTTTAAAAAATTTGTTGTAAGCCACTTTGAGTCCCAGTTATATTCCAGAAAGGTGTGATATAAACAAAAACAAAATGAATAAGTAAAAACATTTGGAACAAATGGGAATACTACATAGACAGCTACAGTGGAAAGTATAGATTAAAATCAAGTGCACTGATAAATGAGTAGAAACATCTTCTAGTGGTGGTGGTGAATCATGAGGCCCTCCAGAACTTGTTGTACTGCAACCCCCAGCAGCCCTAGACTGTATAGCCCATGCTGAGGAATGCCAAGGGTTGCAGTACAACAATATTTGGTGGGCTACATGATTCCCACCCCTATTATAAGTCAAAAACCACTATTGGATGCAAGTCATATAGATGATATTTTAAAGGTAGGAAGTATTCAAAAATATTTTTATGAGTTGATTTCCTTTTTTAAAAAGTAATAATAATGATGCATGAATGTGTCTATTCCAGTAGTTTCATCTAAACAGTACTGTTATGGATATTGGTTTTTACAAGGAAGACTGAATGCTTCTTGAGGACTCCATGATTTGGAACTTTTCATTTTTCTTGTGTTAGAACAGCATTGGGTTAGAATTTAAAGGGATTCAGGGAAACAGAAAGAGGTAGAACCGAGACCTGTAATTTAGACAAAGTTTGGCCATCTGATGCTTAGTTAGTGGATTTTCTGTTTCATGTAGAAATATTGACTTTCTCCCAAGATCCTTTGGTCGTACATGTGAAAACAAATCAAGTATTTTGAAGATCCCTCAACTTGCCAGTGTGCTCTCATCCAATTAAACTAGAAATCAATCCTAACTGGCCACACTAGACTATGTCAAATGGAATCCAAAGGTCGCTCAGCCTAGAGGTGTTAGATTTTACTTCAAATTCTCCTTGTCTGGTCCTAATTTTGTGCCAGCATTATTACTATGTGCCTGGTCTGGAGGGGTTTTTTTGACTCTTCTGCCAGCAAATATTAGTCAGCAGAGCAGTTCTGCTGGCAAATTAACCTGTCAGCAGATCTTTGAGAGCTTTGTCTAGTGTGTATCTAGCCATGTCTTATTGTAAACCTCTACATATGGCACATCTCTGAGATAAGATGGGTCTGTAAGCGTCTAATTCTGGACATACTAACAAAGCATAATCCCAATGAACATATTGAAAGTTAGTTCTAATCTCACAGATTGGATTGTGTGGGAAATATTGTAATGCTACTCTGGAACTTTATGCGGCTTGAAAAAGTGGAGAGCATCAATTTAAGTTTGTTGTTTAGACTGTTTGTTGTTTAGGCACATAACCGATGAAACACAACACATCTTGTGTTCTTTTCCTTGTAGGGTACAAAAGAGCAGAGGACAAAAGAGAAGACAAAAATGGATGAAATGTAAGCTACTGATATCTCTTTTTACTACTAATGTTAAGTCTCTTTTATTGTATCATAACACAAATTTGTTCAGGGGGACATAGACATTTGCTAAATACAATAAAACTCTTAATATCCTTTTCTGTAACTTACAATGCCCGTTACCAAAGTACAGTCTCTTCTCATCAGCTCCATGTTTTGATTTACTATGCCCACAGAACCTACAAGTAATAAAAGGCAAAAACATCAGAAATCCAACATTTTATACATTGCTTGCATATAAAAACAGAATGAAATGTTTTCCCTGAACAATTAAGTACCTGTTAGAAACTTTAGTACCATTTATATTCCCTGAACCCTACAGGGCTACGATATGTTCTGAGGGAGTTTGAGGAAATTGGCTAATGAGACGATATGTTGATTTTTGACCCCTCCAGTTTAGTTTTACAGTTGCCTGAGAATGTGTTTATAGCTCTTTTTAACAAGTTCTGTAGGGCTTGTGCTACTATTGTTAGCAGCCTCATTACTGTGTGTAGTTCTGACATGACTCCCAGCTCTGTGGGATGTGTGTGTGTGTGTGTGTGTGATGAAGCCCAGCCATTAGCAATGGGGGTATCACTCTATCTCCAGTCTGTATCAAATTGTTGTGTGTTTCTTTATACTTCTGCTCCTTCCCATTTTTTCATTAATATGTGATGGACAAAAATCATATTTAAATATAGCCCTTTGAATGCATTTTTCACAAAATAGATACGTTAAAGTGTATTTTCAAAGAACAAAGTTCTTCGCTATCTTTCTTAACACATCTTTCCTTTCAAATACACACTTCCATATCCAATTTATACTAAAATATGCATAGTTTTGTGTGTGTGTGTGTGTGTGTGTGTGTGTGTGAAGTACACTACAAAAATCAAAGATTTGTGAAATCTGTAAGAGGACTGTGTTGCCTATCCACACATTATTCCAGGAAGTTGTATCAGGTCAGTATTGTTTGAAAATGCAGACTGAACAAACTTCTTAAGCACTGTCACCCCCAAACCTTTTCCATTTGAGATAGTTTCTTGGTGGCACTCCTCATTATCCCAGTGAGGCACTGAAGAAATGTAAATAGACGTGTAAAACAAATGATGAACTAACCTCCCAATCAGAATGTAAACCACAATTGTTAGCAGAATAATTGCCACTGCAGCTGAAACTGCAATCAGGACAACTTGGCTATTCTCACTGGAGATGGAGAAAGCTAGAAGTTAAAAGGAAAGAAGTATGAGTAGAACAAAACAAAACAAAACACATTGAATATTCAAATATTGACATTCAAAATACATCCAATACTGACAAATATATGCAACAGGAAGGGGGAAGTCATTAGAACATCACTTTGTTCCTAGGAAAGACATCCTGTTCCATTCCCTAAGTAAAAAGGCTATGTATTGAGAGCCAGAATGGTGCAGTGGTTTGAGTGTTGGACTAGGACAATGGCAGATCAGGGTCTGAATCCCTGTTCAGATATGGAAACTCATTGGGTGACTTTGGGCAAGTCATACTATCTCAACCGCAGAGGAAGGGAAAGGCAAACACCTTCTTAACAAATTCTATCACGAAAACTCTGTGATAGGTTCACCTTTGGGTCACCATAAGTCAGAAATGACTTGAAAGCACAAAACAACAACACCTCTTTACTAAATAGAAAAGAGAAACCAAATCCTAGATATTTTTTTAGAAGCTTCTGTGACAATGGAAGAGGAAAACTATTGAGTGAGATCCATTTATGTCCACTAAGGCGGGTTACAGACCGCCCCTTTGGGGCAGCCTGTACCCACCCCTTTCCCCAATGGATCAGGGCCTCAGCTGCCACAGCGGCAGCCCTGAGGCCCTGATCTGCCACTTTTCCAGGCCGCAGGGAAGTGGCAAAAGGCATTAGTGTGCTTGTACAAACAGGAATGCTTTCTACATGAGACCTTTAGACCCAAACTCTGCTGCTCCTGCAGATGGTGATTAGACTTTTCCATTAATTTAAAATTAAAGTATTAAAGACTTTATAAAGGTAGAATAGTTAACAGTGTAATAATTTGTAGCTTTATCAATGTCTTCACACCACAACACCATCAAGGGTGGTCAAAATTAAACAAAACCATTGGTGCAAAAGAGATTTATTGGTGTTTCATGGATACCTGATTTTAAAATCACGATTTTAAAAGGGCTGCATCTTGGCTTGCTCATGTTCATAATTTCAACCACTATGCAAGAGATAGGACAGTTTCAGATGCTAACAGTTCTTAAAACATATGAATAACCAAATCTAATTCCATGATTGCAAAGTGATCAGTCAAAATCTGTTACAAAATCATGTTAGAATAATAAAAAATACAATTTCTTCCATAAAACTCTTTGTCAACTTCAAATACTTCAAATATATTCACCTGCAAGTTTGCTCTATAACACAAACACATATTTTCCTACAAGATTTCCCCATAAATTATGCCATGGATTATTACTAATACTCCCTGTGTATTACAAAATGTAATCCAAAGGCTGAAGGCCAACATTAACAGTAATTTGTTAAATAAGGACCTCAGCTACCTTTGAGAAAGAGTTGGAATTTTAAAAATCTCACAGATCTCAAACATTCACATAGTCAAGGGCAAGACTGCCTGGCCTCCTGAAAAAATTCTCTATATTTTTCTGAGAAATTAAATTCTCTCAACAGAACTTCTCCTTACACTTCAGACACTCAGGCCCTATGAGGAATCTGTAAGAATGATGTTAACATGGCAGTATCTGTGGCAGGGAGAGCCAGTGTTGTATAGTGGTTTGCACACTGAACTATGAGACCAGGGTTCAAATTCCTTCTCAGTCATGGAAACCCACTGAACAGCTCACACTCTCTCAGCCTCAGAGGAAGGCAAGGACAAACACCCTCTGAACAAATCTTGCCATGAAAAACCCATTGTATGACCTTAGGGTTGCCATAAATTAGAAAAAACTTAAAGGCACACAACAGCAACAACAAATCTGTGGCTTAATCTATATTATATATAACCCAGTAATTCCTTCCTCCTCCCTTTCCCAAAATTCATTTTATACTCAAAATTCAAGGCTAGCTAGTAAATGGACATATGTCCATAAGTAGTAGTGAACATTATCGCTGTGACGGACAGTTTGAATATTAATGTGTTCAAATATTTTCAATAATAGTATCAAAAGAAATGAGTCTCACTCTAATGGTTTAATACCACCACATTTAGGTTTTGAACAGAGTACAGGATTAAGACTGCAGTTCTATAGCCATTTACCCAGGAACAAGCCTCTGAACTCTACTAGAATTACTTACAGGTATGGAAAGGATGGCACTGTTAATAATTTAGATTTCAACAGGTCTGTAGGGCTAATATGATTTTTTAAAATGACACTGTTCATTAATACAAGTGAGGGTAGTGAATGTATTGGGCTATAGTTAGAAGATTTTTTTTTTTAGCTTTTCTGCAAAAATTTAGTAAAATCAGGATTTGTTTAGAAAAAGTTCAGGACTCTGAGGGACTGAAGAGATGGGCCAAAAAAAGCTCACTTCTGGGTGTCATGAGAGTGTGGTATTTATACGCTGCATGCTCTGATGATGCTCTGAAGCCACGCGGAAGCTGGGCAGCCACTCCAGTAGCATGGCATTTATATGCTGCATGCTCCTGGAGTGGCTTACAGCCAGCTTCAAACTGCTGCAGGAAGGGAAAAGCTGGCTTTTTGCTGGCCGAAAAAGGAGCAGATCTTTGCCGCTTCTTTTTCGGCCAGCTTCAAGGCCTTTTGGGGCTACGGTGTGTGTTTCCTGCAGCCCCAATCCATCTTTGGAAGTATCTCTGAGAGATACTTGGGCAGAAGTCATATCTACTGGTTATTTTTCTTCAATACTTTTATTTCAATGATATTAAATTGGTGTACTTGATACTTCTTTTCCTTCACCATCACAATAAACCTGTGAGGCAGGCTAGGCTGAGGGAGTGTGATATCTCTAGGGAGATAATTATGAGTTTGAATAGCAGTTTAGTTGGATTTTCTAAGGTTATGTTTGCATGGCTTAGTAGGGACTACAACCTGGATCTACATTCCCAAGTAAGAACAAATAAAATAATAATTATTATATTTCCCTGTATTCATAGAAAGTAATTAAAGTGCAGTTAGACTATTTGCCTGCTAAGTCCTACTAGATGAAATGAAAGCAGGAAAACAGAAAAAGCCAAAGGAGGGAGCTACTAATTAACTTTGTAGGTGAGCTATGCTGAATGGGACGTCATTAAATGACATTCAAAGTGCTTGATGACAGGGACTCCCTCCCTCCCCCCTCTCTCTTACAGAACTATATTAAATATCACGTGAAATCTAGGGAGATAAATATGTCTTTTTAAAAATTCTGGCATACAAGAACAACAACCACAACAAAAATATTCTCCTAGCTGACTGAGATTATCAAAGTGGTTGTGTATTTTTGATTGTTTAGTTTGTTTTGCATTTCAAGGCTTTTCTTGGTGAAAATTTCACTAACTTTTTGTTTTTGTTTCCTTGTTTGTTTTTGCTATTGGTAATGTGTTGCACTCTCACATGTGATTAAAATTACATGGTGATTGGCTATATATAATCAGCAGTAAGAATGTTCCTTGCATCCTTAGTGGAAACATCATTTTAATTCTACTTTCAGGTGATCGAGAATAACACAACAAACAGTGCTGCAGGCCCTAGTACAGAAGTAATCCAGGTTTTATATAAAATGGGCATGCAACAGCCGCATTTCCTTCAGCTTCAGTTTGCATGAAAAACTACTTTCCCATTCCTAATGAATCCACTCCACTGTTGACTTGGGAAAAACCTCTATATTTAGAGTTAATGAAAGCAATGCACTATTCTGTGGACAGGAGGAAAATGAGACTGCAGTTCTTCTGGAGTTCAGAAATTTTAGAGTCAACAGGGTCAGCTAACAATATTATGACATTGCAGATCTTTTAAATTTATTTTCTGGCAGGACCTGCCATCTAGTCTAGGATTCATTTAATTCTGACAAAATAAATAAGATATGGTAGGAGAAAGTAGGAAAACCACCTGCACTATTCTACAGTATACTTTTCATAGCATGTTTTAAATAATGACAAAACATAAAAATTTATGGGCACGTTAGCCAGAAAGGCAGATCATAAATATAGAATCACATTTTACTGTACTAGAGAGGAAATAAAGCTGGTCAGCCATATAATTTTGAAATTATACAGGAAAATATTTTAAATCATTTTTTTTTAAAAAAAATACGTACAGTCTGGGCTGGTTTCGAACTCAAACTTGCGGCTATTGGTCCCATATCCTGCAGCAGTCCGGGCTCTGATTTGGAAAACATACATTGTGTCTGGTTTGAGACCACTTATGGTAACGTTAGTGCTTTTTGCTCTCAGAATTGTGTAACTTGTCTCTTGTTCCTGCTTTAGAAAAGGAAATTGTCACATTAAAAACCAATGCACCAACACCAATGAGGGCATCACAACATATTGATATTCGTTTACACAAGAGTTCCTTTCTATATTATTTTGGCTGGATAAAAAGCACTGAGAGTGGAACATAATTGCATTCACATGTTTGTTATCTTCTTTTCCCAGAATGGTGAAAGGGATTCCACATTTGATGCCCATTCTTGAAAATGAATTTGATTATTAAGATTTGTAAATATGGTCATATAAATCTCTTTATCTGACCTCCTTGGAGACACTGATATGATCAGATACCAATGAGAGAAAATAGAGTCGCATCCATCTTGATGACCTCCTCTGCCTCATTCTATGATGACAATATGAAGACAGTGTTTTGCTCCTCTTCAGTCTTATGTCATATTGCTTGTTACACCCAGCTTTCCAGAAAAGAGGATTCTCCCCTCAGATTTATATATTTATTTTATTTATTTAAGGTATTTATATCCTGCCTTTCTCCCAAAATGGGATTCAAGGTGGCAAGATTTCTGCTTCCTGAAGAGTTTATGGGGGGAAATAAAACCAAATATAAATTTTCTTAGCACCTCACTTGACTTTATTTTTACTGACATGGGCCTGAAAAATTGATTCCTTTTTGCAAACTAGGAAATCTCCAGATCTTGCGGCTACTAAAGAAAAGGCAAAGGTAGAATCATAATGTCGTGTTGAAGCATGTGACATGTTGTTGTTGTTGTTGTTGTTGTTGTTGTTATTATTATTATTATTATTATTATTTCCCACCCTTTCCCCCAAACTGGAACTCAGGGTGGCTTAAAATATTAAAAAAACAGAACAATTAAAAGCATACAAAAGTAGTACATTAAAATAGAATTAAATTATTACAATTTTAAAACAAATTATATGTTAAAAATAAAAACAAATTACATGTTAGAAAGATAAATGTGTTTACAAATACATTTAAAAGAATGCAACATCTAGCTCATTCTTTAAAAACTTTCTGTTTTAAATACCTGTCGGAACAAGAAGGTATTAGCCTGCCGGCAGAAGGATAACAAAGATGGGGCAATTCTGGCCTCCCTGGGAAGGGAGTTCCAGAGTCTAGGGGCAGCCACTGAGAAGGCTCTCTCTCGTGCCCCCACCAACCATGCTTGTGATGGTTGTGTGACTGAGAGAAAGGCCTCTCCTGATGGTCTCAGAGCCTAGGCCGGCTCATACAGGGAGATATGGTTTGCCAAATAGCATGGACATGAGCCATATAGGGCTTTATAGTTCATAACCAGCACTTTGACTTGTGTCCGGAAACAAACTGGCAGCTAGTGGAGCTCTTTCAACTGGGACATTATGTGCTCTCCGATATGGGAATTATTTAAGTAAGGAAGCCAAATACTAAAAGTAAGAGGGCACTGGGATCAGGATATGGGAAAGTTACAACCCTGATGTTGTTCTGAATGAAGAAAAAGCTAACTGGAAATTCCAGTCATGGATATCTTGCATTAATTTGGCTCAGACTTTTATACAACTTTTGCTGCCAATAACACACCTGAAGGTAAACTATTCATTTTAGCAAACTTGGCTATGTCTTCTCTATTCCTTACATTATAGTGCTTTAAAAGTTAAGTCCTAACTGCTAGGGAAATGACTTAGTTTTGTCATTGATCTGAAAGCATTAGATCTTAAATAGTCCACCTGGACTCAGGGGTACTGTATAGCAGATCTGTAAAGCTGACCTTTGTTGAATAAAACTAAGTTCCAACTTCCTAACATGGCAGCTGCTTTTCCTTCCTAAAAGTTAAAAAGGTGCTGGATGGTAGCCATGTACTTGTGAAACTATAGGAAATTCGGCTACACACAGTTGTTGACAGGAGCTCATGTTTAGTTCGGTTTCTGTAGTTTTCATTAATTAACACCACAGTCCTATGCATATTTCTTCAGAAGTAAGTCCAACAATGTTCAAAGGGGTTTACCCCAGGCAAATATATTGGTTTGTAGTCTAAATGCTGAAAGGTATATAATTTTCCTAGCCACTAGTGCCACCATGCTGTGAATCAGATACATAATGAAGATGTACAACTCTGACTTTGGGTTTTCTTTCAAATTTTAATTCAGGTTTGACATGGCATGATACCATTGCATGCTTCTAATGTTGTTGTTGTCATTGTTGTGTGCCTAAATGAAACCTATCATGGGGCTGGGAGGGTGTGACTTGCAAAGTCAATCAGAGGATTTCCGTGGCCAAGCATGGAATTGAACCCTGCTCTCTAGATACATTCCATATATCCTATCCATAGAAATCACACCACGCTTTAGCCCTAGTCAGCCAGTTATGAAAATCATAAGAATGGACAGGAAGTGGGTATGTGCAAACCACCCCCTTCTCCTCCGATCCTCCACATGGTTAAATAGAATGGTTTCAAGAAGTAGTGTTACAGCATTGGGCTAAATGTGGTTGAAGTCCTCTGTTACAGTATTTTCTAAAGAATTTCCAATTACTCAGAGCACCATAACAATATTTAGGCAAACATAAGGCCAAAATAAAGCTTCTTTAGGTCATTTTTTAGGTATGATGTTTAAATGCTGCATGCATCCTAAGAGGCTGGAAGCCACACCAAAGCCATGCTCCAGTCCTAAGGACTAGAACACAGCTTTGGCGCAGCTTCTGGCCTCTTAAGATGCGTGTGTCATTTAAACAGCATATCTCTAAAGTGACTCAAAACGATAGCACACAAGTTCCTGTGACTCCTTCATGGTTATTTTTTTTTTAAAAAAAAATGGCTGAAGAACTATGATATAATGTCCCTTGTCGGGTTAAGATGCATGGAATATAGATGCACCATAAGGAAATGGATGAAAGTGATCTTCACTTCTGAAAAGTCTTCTACAGCCTGAAAATTATATTTTTCAACACTGAACCTAAAAGTGTAGATAAGGTCCATCATATTTTTACACCTTGCTAGACCATGTGTCACACATTCCCCCCCACCTCCACCCCCACACACAGTTTCACTGGGACAGGGACAGTAGACAAGATGGCAAATAGGGACACATTATCTGTTGTGAACTGCAAATAAGTTACAAATATGCTTCAAATATGTCCATATGGACATGTAGATACAGTGCGCCCTTGCTTTATGTGGAGGATCTATTCCAGACTCCCCTGCATAATGCAAATTCCGCATATCCTCGAGCCCCATTTAAATGAATGGGGCTTGTGCATGTGGCTGTGCGGCAGCGTGGCGGCACACATACGCCATGGGCGAACACCCCATTAGTCCTTATGGGACTCACTGCCCCTTCCTTCCTGCGTGGCTTTCAGCGTATGCTGAAAGCTGCGTAAAGCGTGCCCGTGCATGACATGGGCACACTGTATGTCCTTCAGGTAAGGCAAAGATGCTCTGATTTTGTAACTCACTTATCCTAATTTGATGTCAAATTTGGGTGGGGGGATTACTGAATATTAAAGTAACTAGCTGCCCATACTTCTAAAGGACCCCAAAGAAATAGGTTTTCTTTTAATAATTCTTGTAATAATTTTGAGTTTCAATGATAGCTAAACTACAATAACTAAACTTTAGTTTATTAAGGCGCGTTACAGACCGCCTAAAAGTGGCGGTCTGCCGGCGCTGCTGGTTGCTCCGCAAAGGAGCTGCAGCGCCTAAACTGCACGGCTCCCTCGCAGAGCAAAAACAAGCCCCAAAATGGCGCTTCTTTCCGCGGCACGCTAATGATGCTGCAAGGCACCAATAGCGCACTTGCGACATCATTAGCACCATGCGACGTCTGGACGCTATGCGTCCGCGACGTCAAGATGGCGGTGCCCATGTGGACGGGTGCCGCCATTTTGTATGGACCCAGTCCATAGTAGGGTTAGGGGCATCAGGAAGTGACGCCCCTTCCTAACCCTAGTACATCCTGGTGACGTACTATATGCCTGTCCGGAATGGGCCATAGTTAGAGGAGGAGGATAAATCTTTTTTCTTTTTTGTTCTTACTATTTGCAAGGTTTTTTTTTAAAAAAAATAGTATTAAGACTATGAAAATATTTTAATGACAATGTAATTTTTGGTTGATATGCTAGTTTTGCAGTGTAAACATATGCACTATTTGGAAGCATATTAAGGTTCAGTGGGACTTATTTGTGTGAGTAAATATGCAGGGATTGCAGCCTTTGGTGTTTTTTTTTAATAGTATAGAATTTCACAAATATTTTAAAAACATTTTTTAAAAAAAAAATAACAGAGAAAGCTTACATTAAGTAGAACTCTAATGAAAATACCCATTTAATCAATGTACTGAAAAATGCATTAGATAGTTTTTCCTAGCCTTTAATAAAGATTTTCATGACAGCATAGGGCATTTTCTACTTATGAGATGGTGATAACAGGGTGCAGAATTTCTGATGTATGAGAAGTAAAGCAACAGTTGCTTCTATGTATCAGCCCTCTCAAAATAAAACGTTAGCTAAGAAACTAGGACTGTCCTTTACTATATCTCATGGTACAAATTTTCTTTTCTCAGGCCCTTTACAGACTGGCCTGAAAGGCGGCCTGGGGGCAGAGTCAGAGTGTAGTGTCCTCTGATGCATGCCTGACTCCGCCCCCCCAGGGCGCCCTGATGCCTTGTACAACTCTAGACCGTGTGCAGCGTCATGATACACCTCCGGCGGTGCATCCAGATCACACGGCGCTGAAGGAGCACCACATAGCTGCACCACCGTAGCTATGGCACCTTTTTGAGGATGCCAAAAGGAGCCGCTTTTTGTGGCTCCTATTTGTGCCCTTGAAAGGCCTGATTGGGGCTGCGGTGTGAGGTTGCTGCAGCCCCGATCCTGATAGGAAAGGGGTGGTCTGTTGAGCTCCTCAGTTAGCTTCAAAGGTGCTATAAGATACCTTTGCATGCTGACTCAGACTAACATCACTATGGTCCAAAATACATTGCAGTTTGAGACTGCTTTAATTGCCCTGGCTCAGTGCTAGGGAATTGTAGTTTGTTATGGCACCAGAGCTCTGTGACAGAGAAGGCTAAATGCCTCACAAAATTACATTTTCTAGAATTCCCTAGCATTGAGCCAGAGCAGTTAAAGCCGTGTCAAACTGGATTATTTCTGCACTGTGTTTTGGACCTATGTTTTGAATATTAGCATCTATTGTGCTTTAACAGAATTTCCAAATGCCTGCTTATATGTATTTGCCCGGAAAGGTAAGTATTACTTTGAATAATATATTATCTTTTGTCACTGATATCTAAACACAGATATCCTACGAGATCACAAACACGTTTTGTTTGTTTTTTTACTCTACTTAAATGGAACTTAAAAGAATAGGTGAAATTCTTATTGTCAAAGTAATCACAGTGTGTCCAGTTATATCATAAATTATTTTGTCAGCAATTGAAACAGTTTTTAAACTATTAAACTTACTGAACACTGGTATCATTAGCTTTAATATGACAAATTATTAGGATAATGAGGATTTAAGTTGTTTTGCATTTCAACAGCTGAGATTATTTTAAAGAATTTGGAAACGAACCCATAAGCAAATTTTATATTCACTTCCTTTCAGCTTTTCACCCTACTCTTTTTCTGTGACCAAACTGAATTCCCTCCCCATCCCATCCCTGACCCCTTTGCTGTGCCTTCCCACCTTTTCATAGTACTTGACTTCATAGTCCAAGATGATACCGTTAGGATGCTCAGGTTCTTGCCAAGAGAGAGACACGCTGTTCCGAGATGTCCGGTCTTTTCTAATTATTGTAATAGGTGATGGAGCTAGAGTAGTGAGAAAAAGAAGGGTGGAGGGGGAGAGAAAGCAAATGGAGTTTATCACTGTTCTAATCCTTGGCAAGAAGGTGGTATTTCCATTTGAAGGGCTCCTGAGTATAAACCTGGACCAGTATCAATGCTCAACAGCTGGATTATAGACTTCTTACCCAAGCCTTGAAGCAGCATGGCCTGGAGGAAAATGAGTTACACTTTCTCTTGCTAGCAGACTGGTGGCAAAAGAGCAGATGTTTCTAATCTGCTACTATAATGTAAGCAATGAAATACATTTGATATATTAAAAAGTGGACCAAAAAAAGAAAGGAAGAGAGAGTTTTGACTATTTATTATGATGTTGCGGTGTTATTATTACCAGATTCTGCAGCTCAGTGATAATGTTTTTGTATTTCAGGCATATGACAGGGCTGGAATCTATTATGGGCAAAGAGTCCCAGGAGGTCCATTGTTAATAACAATAATCAGTGTACTGTTGAATGTATCCTTTTCCATGACATTCTCTAAGATTCCTCCCACTGTACTTCAAATTTCCTCCATGCCTTTAATAGTTTTCTTTGAGGCTTGCACGGGTGATTTTGCCTACACTATTATTATTATTATTATTATTATTATTATTATTATTATTATTATTTTCTTATATCCCGACTTTCTCCCAATACAGGGACTCAAGGCAGTGAAGCATAGTACATGCTAACATGATAGAGAAACAAAAAAATACAGTGTGATTAATGCACTTCCATTTATGTTCAGGTCACATTAGATGACCCTGAATGAAGCCAATGCTTGCTTTCTTAACATTAAAGCACCAGACTTATGACTCAAATTGTAAGCGGCATTTTATTCTGATCTGACCAAACAATTCTATATAACTGTAGCCCCAAAATTATTTTTAAATACCACTTTCAGACACTAGAATATCAGGTGTTTTTCTTTAGGCTTAACTGCCCCTCCCCATTCTATTTGCTAGAAGAAATATGTATACAGAAAAAAGCATTTCACACAGCTGGAGACTTTCTTACTGATATTTTTGTAAGTTTCCATGGCTGAAGCATCAAGTCACTTTTAAGTACAACAAGAGCACCACAGTTCAAAAAGGTTGTTGACAAGTTGGACTGTTTCCAGAAGCAGGTGACCGAAATGGTTAAGGATCTGGAAACAATGCTTTATGAGGAGAGACAGCTTTAACTCCTCTGGCTCAGTGCTACAGAATCCTGGGAATTGTAGCATATTGTGGCACCAGAGCTCTCTGACAGAGAAGGCTAAATGTCTCACAAAACTACAATTCCAAGAATTCCCTAGCATTGAGCCAGGGGAGTTAAAGCAGTCTCAAACTGGATTATTTCTGCAGTGTGTTTTGGAGCTCTGTCAGATAGTCTGGAACTAAAATGCATAGGGCTTTGTAGGTCATATCCACCACTTTGAATTGGGCATGGAAAAACCTAGAAGCAAGTGGAGCAGTTGTAACAAGGTAATTGTGTGGTCCCTGCAGCCACACCTAGCTAATAATTTGACTGTAGCTCTTTGAATTAGCAGAGGTTTCTCAGTACTCTGCAAAGGCAGTTCCATGTAGAATGTATTACATTAATCTAAATAGGGTGTAACTAAGCATATGTCGCTGTTGCTAGATTTGACATCTGCAGGATGGGCGCACAACCCATAACTCTGTGAATGCATTCTTGGCAACTGCTGAAACCTTGACTTCCAGGCTCAGAGTTGAGTCCAGGAGTACTCCTAAGATGTTATCCTGTATTTACTGGGGGAGTGTAACCCCCATCTAGCACAAAATAAATCCCTAATCTGCCTTTCAACTGACCTTTGTCTTGTTTGAATTAAATTTCACTTCATTTGCCCTCATTGTCCATTACAGCTATCAGCCACCAGTTTAGAATCAAGACAACTTCCTTGGATTGGGATGAAAAGGAGGAGGTATCATCTTCACACTGCTGGCACTGGACCCCAAAACTAGACAACCTCTTCTAGTGGCTTCATGTTTATGTTAAATCACATGGCAGACACAACTGAACCCTGTGGGACCATATAGATCGGTGGCTAAGGATCTGAACAGGAGTCCCTCAGCACCAACTTCTGGGTTCACCCTCCATGAAGCAACAAAGCTACTGTAAAATAATACCTCAGAGTTACATCCCGGTCAGGCAGTCCAGAAAGATATGGTTGAAGGTATCAAAAATTGATGAATGATCCAACAGAACCAACATGGACTCACATACCGTCCTTTTGGGGTGGTCTGTTCCCACCCCTTTCCCTGCTGGATCGGGGCCTCACTTGCCACAGCGGCAGCCTCTGAAGCCCTGATCTGCCGCTTTCCAGGCCGCTTCCCTGCAGCCTGAAAGGGGTGTCCTTGGGGCTTTATGCCCCAAGGACACCCGACAGCAGCAAGGACGAAGAAAAAGGGGCTGCTTGGCCCCTTTCTCATTTATGTCGCTGGCGCAGCCATGTAAAAGCTGCACCCAGTGATTCAAACCTGGAAGGATCTCCATTTCAGAGCTCCTTCCGGTGCCACTGAAAGGGCACCCGGGCACCCTCGTGCGGCACCAGGATGTCATTTCCGTGCCACTCCATTTGGAGGCGGCGTGGTCGTGACATCCCAATGGTGGCACCCATGTAGAATGGGCGCCACCATTTTGTACGTACTAGGTACATACTAGGGTTAGGGCGTCCAGAAAGGATGCACTTTCCTAACCCTAGTACGTACCTAGTACGTACTTTTTGCGAGTCTGTAATGCGCCATTGTTACATTGTTAAATAGCATGGCAGGCATTCAGCCAGTCCCCCTCTGGCTTTCTTAATAAGCCAGGAAAGGCAAGGATCTGATCTGAGATGACTCTCAGCTCCATAAAAATCTTATCCATATCCTTGGTCTGTACTAATTAAAATGTGTCTTTTGCTAGTAGAAAAGCAGGGGCTAAAGTTACATCCTGGATCTGTATATATTGTAGCATCCATGTTGGAATGGATCCCAACAATTTTATTTGCAAAGTGCCAGACAGGTTGCTCACAACGTATTGTTGAGTCAGCTGGATTATCCCTTTGTGGACCAATATGTAAAAAAACTCCTGGCCACTCAGAACAGCTCTGCTGGCTCCTTGCAGGGTGATGAGGCAGAGATTTCCCCCCCTGCACTTATTACATCAGAGTAGACCCTTAGATAAGCTTTAGCCTGTTCAACTGGACTTGTTCTGGATTTTCTGCCAATGTTGTTCTAGTTACCTTCTCACTTGTTTCATCACTGCCAGATCCCAGGAAAACCAGGGGGCTGGTTTGGTTCTACTTTGTGAAAGGGAACATGCAGGAGAGATTGTATCTACTCTGGCTATTTGCTTAGGAGGGCGCTACCAAAATATAAACCAAGATCTGCAACTGGAGGAAAGGCCACAACTTTATTAAACAACCAGCAATTAAGGTACGGTTGGGCCAAAGCATGAGGTCTGGATCTGGTACATCGTACAACCCCCCGGTTGTTTGATGAACCAAAATGCCTGGTCACAGCCAGGCTTCAGGATGACATCGGGGCTATGGAAATGCCATCTTGCAGGCATGCAACCAGTCGATCACATGTTCTCAATCAAAGTGCTAGTCACCAGGAGGCACTGCCACGATGTGCTCTCAGCACTCCTGTGTCCCAAAGGACTCCTTATCCAGTGCTATGCAGCCCTGGAAACCATGCCCAACAGATCCATGACCTATGCTGCCGCCACAGAAGTTGTGACAGGAAAAAAAAAACACAAATCCTAGGGAGGGAGGGTGGGAGAGCTAAGTTAAAATGGTGCCATGAAGAGATACCACGTGGCCTTATATAGGCCATATGGAGGAGGAGCCGGGAGGGAGGAAGCCCCGCCTCCAGGCCAGCCAGCCAATAGGCTGCCCTGGAGGACCAGAGAGAGGGACTTCTAGCCTTCTAGAGCGTACTGCTGGGAAGCGGAAGTCCCCCCTCTTTCCCTCTGGTCATCCAATTGTGGACCCGCACGCCCCAGTAAAATCATGCTGGGGCATAGCAGGGCCCATGGGAGAGCAGGCGATGGCATGGGACCCTCCCAGAGGCAACACAGCCTGCCTGGGTGAATCGGGCAGCCGTATTTCTCCTCTCTAGAGATCAACCAAAACCTCAGTAGAATCTCCTGTCAAGGCAGCAAAAAGCCATTCAGATCCATAAACCTCCTGGGATGGCCCATCTTAATGAGACCTCCATCCTTGTAGACATAAGTCTAAACACCAAGATAAGTCTAAATTAAACTACCAAGTCTGAACACAACTAGGTAGTGATTTGTCTATGAAAACAAAACTATTGACAGTTCAACTACTCTCAGATAATCATCATCCTACCCAGCACAGAAAATGAGGCTCAGCGTGTTCCTGGCAAAATGAATAGGGCATGAATCCACATAGTTCTCCAGCCTGCAGCTTTTATATCATACTAAGTAATATTTACATACTTCTAATTCACATTCTTTGCCCTTTTTTGGTTTGGTTTTGCATTTCTCAAGCACAACATATTCATAACCCATGTAATGATAGCTGTCATACATATTTATGTGCAGTTAATATATTTTTTCAAGTAATTGTTTTCCAACAGCATTAATAATACCTTAAAATCAACCAATATCATGCTGACAGGAGGTTAACATTACTGGTGGCAGTGACTGCTTAAAATAAATAAAATAGTTTATAAAGAATTTTCAGCTTGCTTATGTTTATTTTCTATGAGTAACAAGTAATGTTAGCTACTTGATTAAGAATTTACCAGATCTGTTCCTCATCCCAAGGGCCTAGAGTACATCCTAGAAATTCCTGGAGCTACAGCAGCATGACTTGGCTGGCATATATGGCAGGCTGCACAGCAATGTGGGTGGAGAAGGAGGGAGTCTTGATCAGAGGGAACATTCATATAGGAAAGTCATTGACCTTTACTTATCAGACTGAACAATCCTCTAAAGCTTAAAAACTCAAAACTGAAACTGGATTTCAAACCTTTTCTTTGAATATGAAGCTCTGGAGTTTGGTTTTAAATAAAATATTGCTGTATACCTCATTAAGTAATAATTTCATTTTAAATACCAGCTACCACAAACGAAGTGCTTACTTATGTTTTCTGAACATTTCTGCCTCATTTTGTATTCACATGTAGCCCATGTTCTCGTCCTTGACAGTACCTGACTATTGAGATAGTTTTCTATAGAAAACAACTGGCTTTTCAACAAGAGACAGCTGGATGCTTCCCTGTCAATAGACTGTATGCTGTTAGCTTTACCTTTTAGTCTAAACTTTAAGGGGGCTAATCAACATGCAGAACTCGTTCTGGGAGACTGGGTTCAGTATGTTTGATAGCTCACATAAAGTTCATATGAAAACCAGGAAAAAAAATTACTGGTCTGCTGGAATGGAAGACATCAGCTGCAATGGATAGATTTACTGATAGTCCTTGAAACTAACCTCAGCCTCACCAATTGCCACTGGGCTCCATGACATTTCCATTTAGCCATCGTAATTATTTTAATGTTATTTGTCTATTGTGGGGAATAGTATATTGAAGATTGATGCAATATGGTATATAGAAACTAGCCTTAGATGCTGGTCTCAAAATCACCTAACCAGCCAAGAAAATCTATAACTCTCATTTGTACTATTCAGTACAGCCAGTAGTGAAAGATGATGAAAATTGCTATCAACTACCCACATACACCAAAATATATTCTCTCTGGGCACTTTCTATGTCCTTCTGTGTCATTCTTTGCTACACTTCCAGCAGAAGCTGCCTATAGAGATACTCTAGAGAACCTAGAACTACCTAGAGAGGTGTCTCTAAGTATTTTCTAGATCCTCCAGTACAAATCTATGGTCAACTTCCACTGGAAGTCATTCAATAATGAACATAGAGTTCAGTAATTTCATGTTTCTATAGCAAGTGTATCCTCCATAGATATGGAGGTTGTATTGTATTCAGTAGCATCACTAGGCAGGTGCGAGCTGCACCAGGTGACACCACCAAAGGGAGGGGGGTGACACACATTGAGTGCCTCCCACCTCCTTGGTAATGCTACTGGGTGCTGGCACTACACAAAAAGGAGAGAGAAGCCCATTGGTTCCAGCTGCAGAACAAGCAAACTCTAGCCTGAGGAGTCCTCTCTTTGGCTGTTGCTGGTCAACCTGGAGCAGGGAGGGAGAGGGCCCGGAACCCCCCCCTGCCCCTGTCCCACATGGCATGTAGAGAAGGGATGGGGGGGGTGCCAGGCCCTCTCCCTCCCTGCCCTAAATGTCTTTACTTTGGCGTAAAGCTGCACGGAGCAGGCGTGTAGCAGGGAGGGAAGGGCCTCTTTTGACTCTGCCTGAAGTGCTTCCCCTGAAGCCCCCCCCCCCCAGCACCGGGTGACACACTGGTGTGGGACACTATTGATTGTACTTAAGAACAATGTATTAATTGCATCAAGGCTAAAGATGGCATTTCAATTGATAAACAATTGAAAGTGGTTCTAAGGCGATCACAATTATGTAGTTTGGCCTAAAGCATTTTAACTGCTATTATCCATATTATACATTTGAACAACTTCTTGCCCTAGTAACTTCCCTGAATGCAAGATTTCCTGCATGGCAGGGGGCATGACTGGATGGCCCTGGTGGTATCATCCAACTTTATGATTCTACGATTGTAAGAGGTATTAAATTGTGGCAAACCGATTTCCGAATGTAGAGCCACACCTAAAAGGTCCATATAAATAAGGCAGATCAATACATTGGAAGGATTTGCAATAATTTGTGGAAGGTTTTTTTGGTGGGGGAGGAGGGCAATTTGATTACTTACAACCTTGAACCATTTCTGCCCTGCTTTGAGACCCCTGGGTCACATAAATAATATATGAAAAGGAACTGGGAGAATGATTTTACCAGTAGCCACCCTGAGGCATTGGATATTCCCTTTTAGTGGTGAATATTTACCTATCATCCTTAAGAAACCTGATGAAAAGCTTTCATTTTTTCAGAAAGTCCTTTAAAATGGTGCTATAATTTAACTGCTACATTTTGTGTGTTTTTCTCCTCATGTTTTACATACAGTTTTTACTGTATTGGTTTAAATTAGGGATACAAAGAAATTCTATTGGACTTGACAATGTTGACATAAGTAGAATTTTTACACCTCCCAAGACATGTGAGGAAATGACAACATTGTCTTTAGCATCTATACATTTGTGAGGTCTAACAGGGCATTTCTGAAAACTAAATTGCATATAAAATAATATACATTTAAAAAAAAATACCAACAGCTAAAATATGAGTTACTGGAAAAAAGAAGCATGCATTAGTGAATGGGGAAAATATTACATAAATTAGGTAAATTGTGCAAATAAATGTACACATTAGTTTTTAAAACATATAAAATACAGTGCACCCATTCCATATGTGGGCACACCATACGCGGCTTCCACTTTACGTGGAAGCTGCGCTGCAATCAAATGAATGGGGCATGTGCTTATGGCGCAAGCGCACCACAACACACCAACCACAAGCCCCATTCTATTGACTGGGGCTTGTGCTTACTCTGAATTTGCCTTACATGGGGGGGGGGTCTGGAATGGATCCCCCGCATAAGGAGAGGCTTCACTATATCTGGGTGCAGAAATAAAACATAAAGCATTACATCCCAATATGAATAATAGAATAATAGTATTGTAGAGTTGGAAGAGACCACAAGGGCCATCCAGTCCAACCCCCTGCCATGCAAGAAATCACAATCAAAGCATCCCCAACACATGGCCATCCAGCCTCTTTTTAAAAACCTTCAAGGAAGGAGACTACTACACTCCGAGGGAGTGTGTTCCACTGTCAAACAGCTCTTACTGTCAGAAAGTTCCTCCTAATGTTGAGGTGGAATCTCTGTTCCTGGAGCTTGCATCCATTGTTCTGTGTTCTAGTCTCTGGAGCAGCAGAAAACAAGTTTGCTACCTCCTCAATGTGACACCCCTTCAAATACTTAAACAGAACTATCATACCACCCCTTAACCATATCTTCTCCAGGCTAAACATACCCAGCTCCCTAAGTCTTTCCTCATAAGGCATGGTTTCCATACCCTTCACTATTTTAGTCGCCCTGCTCTGGACATGTTCCAATTTGTCAACATTCTTTTTGAATTGTGGTGCCCAGAACTGGACATAGTATTCTAGGTGACAAAGGCCTAACTGAAATCAAGGTATGCAATATCCACAGCCTTCCCTTCATCTACCAAGCTGGTAATTTTATAAAAAAAATTAGCAAAAAAGAGATCAGATTAGTCTGGTGTTACTTGTTTCCCAGAAACTCATGTTGACTTTTTGTGATTATGGCATTCCCTTCTAAATGTTCACAGGCTGTTTAATAGTCTGCTTTAGAATCTTTCCTTGTATGAAACAAGAAAGGAAAAAATGCAGGTGGAATTGGGTAACTTTGCAAAGTAGAGACTGAGAGATTTTCACCTCTGGTATTAAATGAGTAGATAAAATAACATTAGTGCTATGCAGATGGAATGAGAAGTTGGAACAAGCAAGCTAGTTCTTTGCTCACTGTTCAAATTCCAGTCACCCTCTACACATGAGGGAGTATATCTGAAGATATTCCCTGAGATGTACATCCTGGTTTTCCCAAAGTTCTGGATCTCAGGGAGCACTTCCACTGTACCTCTCCTCTGTACTTTTCAAGTGGACAGAGCATCCAGAATAGTGACTGGGAAGAACTTCTACACTTATCCTCACTGTCCACCTCACACTTCAGACCTAAATACAACTGTATTATCTGCCAGGGAATTTTAGACGCTAATTATGTGTAGTTAGTTTCTAAATGTACAAATGGATAGGAGATCTCATATGGATGACAACATCTAAATTTGTAAAAGATAAAAACAATTGAAGAATTTAGTAGATTTTTAAAGTATAAGAACTTTTAGCACTGAGCCGTCACATTTTCAAGAACTGTTGTATGTAACCTTTGGCATAACAATGCTCCAGATTATGAAGCAAATATGCATTTCAATTACAGTTGTCTTAAGGTCTTAAAGTTAAGAAGCTGAGGGAAATCTGTAATGAAAATGTTATGATTCCACCTTTATATGCCAGCTGTTTAGTTCAGGTGGGAAATGAGCAACAACAACAACAACAACAACAAAATACTCCTTTTTGGCAAGCTTATGGTGACCCTGTGTGAAATATTTTGGGAAGAGTTGGCTTGTGGTACAATTCACAAATAACTGATACCAAAACCAGAAATAATCACCACTTTAACTAACACTGATAGGCTCCCTCTGAGGTGCATTTTTGCTGAAAGGCAAATCATGAAGAACAGACTACATTCTCCCCTTTATGTAACAATTCACATAGAACATTTTGGAAAGTGTAGGGTTTTGGATGAAACTTGCCTTGCTGCCATTCTTTTGCAGACAAAGCGATGATTACATTGTATTTATCTCAGTCAAACAGCTTTCAGAAACAAAGCCTTCTCTCAAAAAACAAGCTCTACCTTTTAACAAGAAGATGCAAAGGCATTCTGCAATTGAACTCATATAGATTTGGCAACTGTCCATCCCTTTCCCTATTTGTTTATCTAACAAATGAAATGGCACAGGTTGAACATCTGGACCAGTAATTTCTGTAAACATCCTCCTATCATGAAGTGATGCTTCTTTGTTTGTTTGTTTATTTTTTGACTAATTTCTCCAGAATCCATATCAAAGGCATTTTTAATTCACCTCTTTCATAAAGCCAACAAAGTAGAATGTACAAGTATAATCCAAAATGAATATTTATTGCTACAGCTGTTCAAGCACCACCTCCACCACTATTCCTGCCCACCAAGCCTAGATCTACCACTTGCAAAAATTTAGATAAATTTTGGATATTGGATTTATGGCTAAATTATTTTTTTTATAAGTGACCCAAAGTAACCAAATATTTTTTTCCATTCCTCATTCTACACCATTCTCTAATTCTACTCATTTCACAAAAATCAATCTAGCTTCTACTGGCTTCAATGTTAAGTTGTTTTTAAGAAAATTAAGACTCTTTCCAGGAGTGAATGAACAGCAACACCAAAGTTATGAAAACGGTGATGGTGGCAGTGGCAGGATGGAGGGATAGAGAGCATCTCTGGGAGGCTTTTACAGCTGTCTTTGACTGTATTCACAGTGTAGGAGAAGGGAACATGAGACAGCAGAAGTTTTGATTACAGTCAGAAATGAAGTTTTACTTCTTTAGTTTTCTCATCAAGGGAGCAAATTCAGCTGAATCCTCCTTCTCTGTCCATTTTGCTACAGGCTCAATCTATAGATGTTCCTCCAGATGAAAAATCCAAGAAGACTATGGGATTTACAATTGATGTCTTGATCCACTTCAAATCTGCTACAAAAATGTAGGCAATAATATAGAGCTTGTACAAGGAAAATCAAGATACAGATATGATCACAAAGAACAGTATCAAAAGGCCTTGTAGAGTTAATAGAAAGAAAACTACCTTCAGTATCCATAATTTGTAATACTCCATCTCATTTAGGTCAAATTTTAACAGACATTGTTCTAAAAAAGTGTATCTTTTCAAGCATGTTTAGATTTCTTTTCTTTTTTTTAAATCTATATATTCAAAATTGAAATTCTGATGACACATCAAGTTTTAGGAAGGTTTTGTGCTTGGTATGCTAAAGAGAAAATTTCAGACACTCCTTTTTGTTCAGTTAATTTTTATCTATTTGTTATTAAATAAATGAAGGAAGGGAGGAGAGGGAGTCCACATTTTTATCCCTTTGCATCTCATCACTTAACACTGGATGATGCACAGCTGAACATCTCATGAAGTGAGGCGATGAGATGCAAGACCTGTTGTAAATTTGAGGACTGTTTTGCACATGTAAGTCATCAATGGTTTAGGAGTCATCAAATGTGAACAATGTTCCCCATGTCTTGGGAAGTAAACATGCTTTAAAACCATTTGGTGTTACATTTTAAAGTTGGTAGAATGCACTATGTGATTCAATACTGCCCTAAAGGTTGGGAGGGAGGGCTGTAGGCCTTGGTTTCAGACAATGAAGTGTACATGAAACCTGGTTAAAAAGTGCTAGGTGAAAAAAGCAAGGATAAACAGTAAAAACACATTTGCTCTCTTTTACTTGGATTGTACATAAAAAGTACTTCTAACAGCTGCAGTGATAATTCCACTGGTACAGTTATATTCAAAATTAAAAGCATACTCTGGCTTATTCACTTTCTCATGTGCTGTTGTCTTTTCTATTTTTCTGTCCTTTTCTTTTTACAGAGATATGAAATAAATGAAATAGACTTGTTGCTCATATGTTTAACATGTGTGATAAAATCAAGGGAATGTCAAGTGCACTTGAAGAGCAACAGACTGCACAATACATCCACTTTACAAACCACATATGATGTGTTGTGGCTTTCCCAGATGGAGGGGGGGAAATAGCCTATACTTTCATAATGTTTTAAACTACAGTATAGTGCCTATAATATAGTAAGGTTTTTTTTAATGTATGCATTCAATGTTATGTCAGTTGAAAAGGCAATTTCACTGAAATGAAAATGAAAGGACACAACAATTATATATGTTTCTTGATTGCAGTAAAGGCAGTAAAGACAGAACTTTTTCGCCGTGCTTATCCTCCTGACCTCCTATGAAGATCATTAGTATGGAACGAGTCCAGCTGACCCCTTGATTGATGGATGCTATTGTTTTTAGTTTTGATGTTTTTTAGGTTGTATGTTTTCATTTTATTGTGGTTTTAATGTTGTTGTAATTTTAACATTGTGATTTTAACCTTGTTGTGATCCCGCTTCGATCCATGGGGAGAGGCGGGAAGATAGAAATAACAATTATTATTATTTATTATTTCCTTCTTGAGTGTCTATATTATTTGGGGTGGGAGAGATTTATTTCATGTCTGGTATAATAAAGTTGCCACTAAACATGTCTGCAACACTGATGGACAATGCTGGTAATAAAGTCTTTCACAAAAATAAAACATGTGATCTGCCACTGAAACTAAATGATGGCAGTTAAAAGGAAGTATTTCTTCTTGTATATAGTTAGACTGTGGAATCTACCGCCACAGGATCTGGCAACATGTATGATTTTAAAGTTACTTGTGGGAACGCTTCTCCCTAAACAATCCGCCCCACACTCTCGGAATAACTGGAAAGAATGTGTTAGAATACCAATCAACTAGGCTTATACAGACCTCCCAGAGAGCTTTTACAGAAACTGCTCCAAAATTGTGGAATGGTCTTCCGCAAGAGATCCGTCTCATTACCTCCTTGGAGGCGTTTAAGAGAGCAGTTAAGAGGGATCTCTTCTGGCGAGCTTATCCACCTGACTTTATGTAAGAAATACCCTCTGACCATTGTATAACTTTGCTGCATTGCCACTTGTTGAAAAGTTAGTTTTTAAGATTAATTGCTATTAATTTTATTGATGTGTTTTTATAGGCATTTTAAGTATTGATGTATGTATTTTAGTGGACTGTAATCCCACCTCGATCTGCCTGGGAGAAGTGGGAAAATAAACTATTATTATTATTATAAAGGGAGGTTGGACAAAATTAATAAAAGTTGAGGCCATCCGTGGTTACTAACCAGGTACTAGTCATTACTGGAAGTAATATGTGTCTGTATCTGTTGCTGGGAATTTCAAGATGGAAGGTACAGCTCCACTCATGTCCTACTGGCAAACTTCCTGTGGACAACTGATTAGCCACTATTTGAACAGGTTGTTAGAGGAAATAGTCATTTAGTTTGATACTGTTAAAATATATTTCTAAATTGTATTGAAAATGTTCAGATGTGTCAATGGTTAACTAAGGTTTAAAATGGTTCCTGTTGAAGGTCAGAAAGTCTAGGCCTGGAAGAACAAGTCTTCAAGGACTTCTGCTGAGACATAATATAAACAAAATGTATTATTGTTATGCTCCTGTGTAGCATGGTGACTTCATGGGAAAGAGGTGTGTCCACTTGGTGGGAAAGGTTGATCTTTTGAGAGAAAAAAGACTGATGTCACATTCAAGCTTCTAGCATGGACTCTGAAAGAGTATAGATGTATAGTAGCCTGCTGTAAAAGTGTAAATAGCAACAAAGTCAATAAACCCTCATTTGAGTGAAAATCTGTGTGGAAGTTACTTTGATCCTGAGTAGCTGAGAAGACTGCATCTGTTCCAGTTGGATACCCGTTTAAACCATTCGGCAGGCTGAGGACAGCCACGAGCATGGATCTATTCTTGGGGGGAGGGGCGGAGATCCACATTTGTCTAGTTTTTGTGTGGGTTTTTTCAGGTCTGGGTGGCTTGTTCTGCAGAGGTTTTTCCTGAGGTTTTTTGACGCATCTGTGCCTGGCTTTTCAGAGAAAGTATTCTTGAAATGGCCGATTGGCCTGTGTGAAACTCTAGGAGAAACTCTGCTAGGACATGGGCACTAAAGCCAGACCCCAAAAAACTGATGGATGGCCGCAATGTGAAAGCCTTGCGATCCACATTGTGTCACTTTAGATATCACTTTCATCTTGTTGTTGTTAGAAGGTGTGTTCCGAGAGTTTTTTTCATGTGGTGGTTGTAAAAGTGTGGATGTGATCAGACTTTTGATCTCATAAAGCAAATGTTATGTCTAAGTATGTGTTGTAAGCACAAAGTATTATTGGTTTTTTATTTATATGTACTGATAAATGCCCCTCATGTATGAAGTTCAGGGCAGATTTTGGAGCCAAAATCAGAGATTTTTTCTATGACCTGTGGATAGCTGAGTACTGGCAAGGAGGGCTTTTTAGAGGAGCCTGTGATTACTTTTCTCTGGTTGAAGTGTCTTTTACTCCTATTGCTTACTCTTCTTTTACAATATTAATTGGTGTATAAGTCGACTCAGTTTTTTTGGGGTCAGATTTTTGGAGGAATTTTTGGTACTGTATAAATGAGATATCCAACTAAGTACCCTAGAATCCCTAGAATCATAGCGTTGGCGAGACCACAAGGGCCATTCCGTCCACTCCTGCCATGGCAGGAATGTCCAATCAAGCATCCCCAAAGGCCATGGCCATTTCCGCTCGCTCTGCCTGTAATAACCTTTTCAGAAGGAGACTCCACTACACTTCCGGGAGGTGTTCCAGCGCCACAGCCGCTGTCGAGTCCTCTCTAGTGGAGGTGGAATCTCTTTTTGAGCTTGCATCCATTTTCTGTGTTTCGTTCTCTGGAGCAGCAGAAAACAAAGTGCTCCCTCCTCAATGTTGACACCCTTCAAATATTAAACAAGGCTATCATACACACCCTTAACCTCTTTCTCCAGGCTTAAACATCCCAGCTCCCTAAGTCGTTCCTATAGGACATGGCTTCTTAGACCTTTGGAAGTATGTATGATGTACGAAGCCCTTGTGGGCCGTGGTTAAATGCCTGTACTGCAGCACTACTCAGACCCCTAGGTTGGCGAGTTTCATAACAGGCACGGGCTTTCATGCTTGATCAAGGATTGCATCTTTGAGGTCGCTAAATGCGTAACCGGATTGTTGGGGGGCCAATTAACTTCAGTTGTAAACCGCTTAGAACCCTGTTGGTCAGTATGAAGTGCGTCTATAAATGAAGCTGTGTTTGTTTTTGTTTCTGTATCCTACTATCTTAACACGGCAGGAAAAAGCAGAATGAAATCAAACATTCAGGGGTGTGCTGGTTTCATGGATAATAAAAGATTCTGAAAGCTGTATTTTAGTGCAGTACAGACCACCCCTTTCTGTAAGCGCCCAATTTTGGCCTGCAGCATTGCTGTGACAACCCAACTCTTCCTTTGTGACATCCTTACAATGTCTCTTCCTTTGCATGATGTGTGGGCGCTGCAATGCCCACACATCATGCACAAGCCCCTGTGTGGAAGGGGTGGTGCTGTAATGGTGCCACCCACACATAGTAGGGCTCAGGACTGTGAGGTTGGTGTGCAATCCCAAGCCCTACTATCGCCGCCAGGACATGACATCCTGCCAGTGCGTACCGGGCCTTTATCTTCCTGAAAAATTATTTGCAGTTGTTTGTATTATTAAATATGTTAATACAGAAGACATGACATAATCAAAGGTCATCTAGAACAGACCAAAAGCCAGTCTAGTTGAGAATTCTATTTCCACAAAGCTCAACTGGATGACTGAGGAAAATCTATCTGTGGAACATAAATACATGCCTTCAAGCAAATGTATTCAGAGGTATATTGTCACCAGTACTGTGGATGATATATGGCCATAATGAGAAGCAGCTATTAAAAGCAACCCTCCCCTCACCACTTCAAGGTGGCCTAGTTGGGAATTCATTTTACATAGAGACTGTTAACTGTGTGAAGCAGTACTCTTCCTTCTCTGTCCTGAGTCTGCCAACACTGAATGAACTTTGGCTCTAACATGATGACAAAATAGGGAGTGCTCTTCTTGTTGGCAAGAGCCCACAAGGGATAAAGTATGCTATATCAGACTTTATCAGGGTAAAATAAATCATATAAAATGAAATAATTAGTCTGAGTTAATTTGGTCACAGTAAATTATGATCAACTCCCCCCCCCCCAACACACATACACATATACACTAAAAAAGCAAGTTAAATTCAGTCTGGTCACAATGACCAGGTTCTTACATTGGAGTGTTGCTCACTCTGAGCAATTCCATGTTCTTCCTTCTTCACCAATTTGAGTGGTTTTCAAGACCTGGAAAGGGATGTTGCTGCTTACCAATGGATAAAAGGAGGAAGAGGTGAAGCAATTCATTTCAGACCAGTGTGAGTGTCATCAGACAACACTTCATGATGGAGTGTGCCATCCATTTCCTTCTCCCAGGAGTCCAGTGCACCCACATCATCATGTTTTGAATTGCCTTCCCCTCCTCCCTAGTACGAAGTAGCCAGCAACCCTTTCCATGTTTGACAACTTCTGGGAAGAGGTTTTGGTGATGACTGCAAGGGCAAGAGAATTGTCCACTGTCTGAAGAAAGATATACACACTCATGTTACAAATAGGATTCTGACCAGTAAGTCAGAACAAATCAAGGCATGCTTCTCAACCTATGGTTGTACAGATGATTTGAACTCCAATTCCCAGAGGTCCCAGCCTGCACCGGAAATTGTCAGGGATTCTGGGAGCTGATGACCCAAATTTCTGGAGAACCAAGGCTTAGCAACCACTGGGTTAAGACAAGCCACTTCTCTACTGTTTTAGTCTTGGAAAGGTCAGGAAAGTAATACTGAAAACGATGGACAGCTCTGTGACTCTCCCACCATTCAGCTTCCTTGGGTGATGACAGGTTCTAGTGACACAGGAAGAAAAAACTCCCCCCCCACCAAGTATAACTTTATATATTCTAGCATGTTCCCTTTTATTTTGCCCCCCCCCCCCCAGCTTGAGTGTCAGTGCATTTCCCACAAATCCTTTGGGTTTCTGGGTGATTTAATTATTATTTAGAAATATTCTTAGAAATTTTTATGTTGTCTTAAATACCTCTTTGAGAGAAAGGTAGGTTATAAATCCCATAAATAAATAAATAAAGCTTGCAACAAGTATATTGTATATTTTACTTGACCAATAAAAGTATCATTCATGGATTTTTGTTTGTATTTGTTAAATAGCCAACACAGCTGCCCCTGAATGTTTTCTGTATTGTGAGATACCACATTGTAGCTGCAAAAGGGGAACCATGAAGAGTAGCCTGTGGACTGGGACTTCAACCAGAGTTTAAAAAAAAAATTCTTCTTAAATTTGGACTGAATTTGCATGTTTTACATCACCAAAATGTTCCTGGTGCAAAAACATGGAGATTTCTTGAGGAATCCATTGTTCTCTGCCTGCAAAGAGGTCTGTGGCCTCACTGGAATGGAGACAGATTGGGTTGCAAAAGAGGGGTCCCTGTTGAGATGCAAATGGACTTTAAATTTCCTGGACTTTGCAAATCTCCCTATTGTCACCTTGCCAGAAGCAGGAGGAGGCTGCCTGCAAAAAATATCTTCCCCATCATAACATCTTTACAAAGACTGAAACAACATGCAGGTGTCTGACTAACATCTCCAATTGTTTTTCTTCTTCTTCTCCTGTTTGGTTTGTAACATCTTGCCTGATGAAGAAGCCCATGGAGCTTCGAAAGCTTGTAACAAGTATATTGTGCATTTCGGTTAGCCAATAAATGTATCACTGATTTTTGTATTTGTTAAATGGCCAACACAGCTACCCCGGCATGTTTTAAATACATAATATTTCATCTGAAGGTTATTAACACATTGTAGAAATGACATATTGTGATGCGTAGATGTTCTAATTAGACCTGTACCCTCCAGGCAATATATTTTCTTGGCTGTATCTGAAACTGTGTACCATTAAAAACCATGTTTGATGGCTCACATTTGAACTAAATAAGGTTAGAATATGAAAATTCTCTAATTTTATTTTTGTTTATATTTCTTTGTTTGTTTCAGAAATGCAGAACATAATTTGCATAAATATTTTTTACACTTTTTCTTTCTTGGTCTGTCTTTTGGCTCTTTATTAAAAATTTGAATTGGATTTTTGGAAATTTACATTTATATTGGAAATTTCCACTTGATACAGAATATACTCCTGGAAGATGAAGCAAACAATATCTTTTCTTTTTATTCCTCTTTGCTTTCCTACAGACTTTTGTTTCTCATACTAATCTTGTACAACTGAGGATAGGGGGTACTGCTATACTACGTTCGATTTATGGCAACAATTTACCAAAGGATCTAGAAACCAATACATCTGATCCAACATGTTAAGGATCTTTAAAGTAACAACCAGCCCAAAATCTGATCTGAAAATCAGCTACTAAGTAAATACTGGCTGAGGAGATCAAATGAATCTGCATATCAGCTTTTCAGAGTGGCACAGCTGTCCATCTCTATCCATGACACATTCATAATTAGCACCTTGCCTTAGGGGAATGTGAATTTCATATAATTCTCTTGCGGCAGTCAGTGACCCGTCCTAAGCAGGGTTGATTGGTGTTATTAGATAACATCTGTGTGAGAACATTTTATTGTGAGCTAAGATGAAATCTTGCTTCCTTCGTCATGGCTGATAACTGCCTTTGTAAGCCTCTTCCTTGACAATATGAAATGTCCACTGGTAGACACCAGGCTATATGTGCTTCTGAAGGCATAAGATAATATTTTCTGTGGTGACAAAACAAACAAGAACTGTTGTAATATTCAAGTTATTTAAGGAAGATAATCCCAGACTTTGTATAGAACTGGGAATAAAGCAATTGATTAAGGATCATGCGTTTAGTAACATTGCTGCTGCTTCTACTTCTTTTTGTTCAATGATGCCTGGGAAATGTTTAGAATGCAAAAAAATATGGTGGACAATAACAGGGTTATGTCATATATTACTTCAATGCCTTTGGAAAGTGATAACCCTAAGAATATAAGCAACCCCTTCACAACCCTTTCCATTTGTTTATCTTGTGGTTAAAAGTCTGCACAGGCCCAGATCTATGAGTTGAGAAGGACGTCTGAGTTAACCCTAAACAGTGTACCTGAAAAGTTTGGTGCCATTGTCCCAAGGGTCTTTTATTGTTCTCTTCTTTTATTGTGGTATCTGCACTTCTATATATAATTATTCAAAAGTTGATATATACTAAAATAAATGTTGGGGATACACCACAAATGCCCCACCTGCATGTGTGACTTCTCATTTTAGCAAAAGGCCAAGGCAATGCTGAAAGCTCAAAATTCCCTATAACATCCCATAAATACTACTGCAGCATCTGTATTCTCCTTTTGTTCCAATCTCTTCTTTCTAATCTAGTACCACTTTACAAATATGGTCATTTCGTAAGCTATTCATTTAAACAGATAGACACAGAGAAGCTAACCAGAGACACTAGGGTTATTGATCTTATTCCATCACAAATCTTGATGATGGGTTTGGTTAGAAATTTAAACAAATCCACAAATGCTACAAACATTAAATCAGTTCCCAAAATAACAAAGAAAGCATTTAAATTCCATTGTGAAGAAAATGGATGACTGTATGTGATGTACATGAGAAATAGCTGTAACAAATTCATATGTTTTGCCAAAAAACATTGCTGAATTTTAAAAAAAGATCCAAAGTAAATTCAAGTCTAGTTATCTACACATGGCCCACATGCCGCATTCTGTTTCCAGTGTCAGAAGAACTGGGCCCTCTCACTGTATCCCATTCACAATGAAGCTCGCTGTGGGACCAAAGTCATGGTTCAGAGGATTTCCTTTGGAGCAAGTTTTAAGGGTGTTGTAGGAAAGAGAGACAATTGCTGATTCTAGCAGAAACAGATGGACCCAGAGGAAGTACATCACTAGATCTTGGCCTCTGCCTTGAACAAAAAAATGCTGCAACTACTTGAGTATTATTAAATGCATATTAAATTTTGCAAAATGAAAATGATTCTTTTCACTTATTCATTGCCCAGGCAATGAAAATGTAGCACTCTTGGCAAATCCCACAGGCATGAAGGGCATTAGAACACTATAAATAGAAAATTCATCACTTTAAAGCAATATCCATCTCATAAGGCTGCTTATGAGTGGGACTTGTGTCAAGAGGAGGAAACATAGAAGGCAGAAAATATAATCCATAACATTATTAAACCTTTGTAATGCCAATGCTACTCTTTTATATGACTAACATCAAAGCACTTCATTTTCTTCATTTCTATTAAATCAAAATTAATCACTTACATGACCAGCATAATTTATATTGGAGATTACTAAAATGACCTTTTCATTAAAATCTGGTTTTATTAATAAAACACATTCTTTCTGTGGCAACACACTAAAGTGTTACTTGACACTGTTGATTGTGGAGTGGGAGTTAATTCTAACAGTGATTCTGCCAAACCCCTTGGCAATAAAACTACCAAACAACAGAAGATATAATTCTGCTCACTTGCACTAAAGAAGATTAGTAGTTTTTCTCTTAAGTGGATGTAGAGATATTTCCTTGTAGTTATGAAAGAGAAACATTTGCATCATTTGGTCTGGGACTTTTTTTTTTGAAAGATTTGTAATGTGCCTAAAAATAGAAAGAACCACAGCAAAAAAACAAAACAAAACAAAAAAACAATTATCAGATTAAAATTAGCAATAAAAACTGGACTGTGATATATGTAAGAGCGTAAACAAATTCCTGGCTCAGTTATATGCCAAGATAAACATAAGTGTTTGGTCTCTTAAAGGTAGGTAAATAGGAAGGACCTCTAATGCTCACCTCATAGGATGGACAGAATGGTGTCTGAAAGATGACCTATCAACCCAAACCAATTAGAGTTGTAATGTAAACGGAGCCCTGGTGGCGCAGTGGTTAAATGCCTGTACTGCAGCCATTTACTCAAAACCACAAGGGTGCGAGTTCAAGACCAGCAAAAGGGCCCAAGCTCGACTCAGGCTTGCATCCTTCTGAGGTCACTAAAATGAGTACCCAGACTGTTGGGGGCAAATTAGCTTACTTGCTAATTAGCTTACTTGCTGTTCACCACTATTATCTTTGGAATAGCGGTATATAAATAAAAACAATAATAATCAATAATACTACCACCAGCATTTGGAATCTGGCCTAGCAGCAAGTTACTACACCATGGGTAATAGTATAAACAGGAAGGAATGATGACAGTGGGGGACAAGTACATGATCCAACTGCCTAACACCTACCAGTATCTGAGCAGATTTATGTTCTCCTAGTTGAAGTTTCTGCTCAATCTTTAGAGGCAGACCAACATGGCAGATGGTACCAGAGCATAAACAACTCCAGAACATGAAATACCAAAGAATCCCCTGCCCCAATTTTGTTGATCCCTAGAACTAGTTTTGATCAAACAATAAATAGAAACCTAGATACTATGGAGAAGGGTTATAGGAAAAAATGGACATAAAAGTGGGCCAGGGGGCTTTCTCCATCCTCTTTTTTTATCACCTTGATGCACCACAGACAACATGGAGCACATCAAGCTATGAAGAGGGAAATAAAAACATATTCACTTTACTTCTTGATGGCTGCCCTTACCCACATGTTGTTAAGTAGGTGAAAAAAATGTTTGCAACATAAATGACAGGAAGGGATGATGACAGTGGGGGACAAGTGTCTGGAATTCACCACCATTTCAGATAATAAAAGGACCATAGAGATACATTACTCACCAGCTTGATTGGTTGTAATGCTGACTGCAGCAAATTGTCTTGGGAAGATGCTCAAATCAGAGACTCCATTAACAGCGTCTATCTCAAATGTGTAATTTGTATGAGCTAGCAGGTCCACTACAGTCACAGTGGTATTGGTGAGTCCAATCTGACGTGGAAGGAACCTTACATTAGCACCACAGGGTTCACACAGCTTGGTGGTTCCTCCACATTTCTTGCATATAATGTTGAAAGTGACATCTTTCCTGCCCCCAGTGTCCAAAGGCCAGCTCCAGTCTAGGATGACTGATGTTTCATTGATATTAGAAATAACATTTCTAGGAGCAGAAGGTGGTCCTGCAGAGTAAATGTAAAGAAGACAATTATTCTTTATTCTAATTCCAGTAAGGCAAATAAGCCATCCAAATAAGCATTTGATAAAGGTGGGAGCCATTTACTTTTATTACTCAAAGACAGATAGGCATATTAAAGTACACACAGGCTGCCAGTGCAAAGTAATCATCTTCAGGCTATTACGGTTTTTACAGAAACATCTAAAATAGTTTGCTATTGAGCGTAAAAGCTCTCATGAGTCATTTGATTTCAAAAAGAATAGAAATGGAAAGAATATTCAAAACATTAAAAAGTGTCAGGAAGCCCCGAAGAGGAGAATCTGGGACTAATGGGAATCTCCATAGTTAAAGGCTTATTCTGCATAAAAGTTGTACATTATTTCCCAGATAATATAGGAATTTCTGTGAAATAAGCATCATTTTATGCATAGAAAACTGCATGTGAATTTTGTGCAGAATTAGTCCCCAACTATACCATTTTCTGCACAGAAAACAGCATTTTCTATGTATTTTCTGTACAGAAAATGCTGTTGTCTGTCTGCAAAAATACCACATGATTTATCTATTTCTTTGTGCACAGTAAGTCTTGAAATGCAAATAGTCTTTCAAAGAGTTTTTGAGGATCTTCTTGCAGTGGGTAGAAAATTGCTAAAATCACTCATTGCTTCATTCAAGAACAAATTTAGAAGAAAATTACATCCCTAAAAAGACTAGTATTGGTTTTAGAAATTTCAGTATCTATTACTCACTGTATTTGTCAAAAAACAGCAGGGGAGAAGAAGGGACAAAGTACAGTATGTAAAAACTATGCCATGTGCTTTATTATAGATAAAATACAAAGCAGATGAAATGCAGATACAAAGAAAAAGCAGATCCTGAAGAATAGTTTTCGAGATGAAGAACCAAAGTTGACTTATTCGTTGAGAGAAAACTGTGCTGTCCAGGTATTCCTGAATGGGAATTTGACCCACAGTTTAGGAAGCTAATTCAGTTTATCTGTTTTCCAAAAGAAGGCTTTATCACACCAGCCTCTTTCTTGCTGCAATCATGGAGGGAAAATAGAAATGACAACATATCGCTTTTATATCAGCTTTTACCACATGGATTTCTTTTGCAAGACTGGGGACTTCTGCCCCAGGGTGCTCCCTTCCCATCCTCTCCCTTAACTCTGCCCTTCCCCTTCCTTCCCTCCCCATATACCATTGTTGTTGTTGTTGTTTATTTTTAACTTTTGTCTTGCAGTTTTGGAGCTCTGCAGCCCCGATTTAATGTTTTAAAGTTATTTTAAAGAAATCTTGAGGCTGCAGAGCTCTGCAATTGTGAGAAAAAAGAGCATTTTTAAAAAAAATAGTGAGGTGAGAGGGGAAGGGGGAAGGAGGGGACAGTGGCATCATGTAGCTGCCAATAATGCAACTGCCCTGGGAATGGGTATCCCCCCTGGGGAATTGCAGATCATTCATGGGTTTCCTCTGTGAATGAAAAGAGATGCCTGGGGGATGGGGCAGCTATGGGAGGGAAGTGGTGTCATGTGATTGGTGTTGCTGATGCAACTTCTCTCCCATGAGAATCATAGTTTAAAAGTGGTGTGATAAAACCCATAAATTCCTGGGACAAAAACTTTATTACTAACATTTAGTAGCTGTAGATGTAAGAGTAAGGTGTAAGAGGTGGTGGGTGGTGTATAATATGATTAATGTCAATGGCACATGCAAAGTAACATAAGCTAACAAACAGAAAACTGGCTTCAGGAAGATTACACTATAATGCAGGAGTGGGCAACTGCAGTGGAGTCAGAGGATGCATTAAGGAATCTAGAACTATTCAGGGGCTGCACAATTTAAAATCATAAAAAACAATTTTAAAATTATTTTAAAAAACCAGCCATTTATAGAATAATTAATTTTAAGTCAGGATTGGAGAGAGGAAGGATGGAAGGACGGTGTGGGTATGTTTGAAAGCAAAGAATGAGAGTTCAACTGGGAACTGGAGTGAGTGAAGTAGGTAGAAGGAAGGGGTGGGTGTATCTGCAAGGAGGCCTTAAGCCAGGACTGAAGTGAGGTGAATGAAAGTAGGAGGAGAACATTTGTGAGCCATGAGATTTTAAATTGCCACTGGAGTGAGTTAAGGAGATGGAAGGAGGAGATGGGAGTATTTTCAAGCAAGGGATGGGATTTTAAGCTGGTGCGGGAGTGAGCTAGGGTGATGAAAGGAAGGAAGAGCATTTGTATAACATTTGATTGCTGCAGTAAGTTGAAACTTGTCTGTGCTAAGGTACAGCAAGTATTATTAGAGGTTTAAACTGTTGAAGTTTCTGCACTTTGTCGTGGGGACTCCAGAGACATGGGGAGCCTGCACTTTGGGATTTGGCAGGCCTCATGGGCCTATGGGCCTCACTTTGCCTACCCTTGCTATAATGATATAAAGCCATCTGTTTATGTAGCCATTATTATATGCAAGTCCTTTGGTTTGAGACTCTCAATGGATTCCACACATACAAAAGAGACTGAAACACAAGCATAGTTTATGGTCAACATGAGGTCACTCACTTGTACAAGCCATAGAGGGAGGATCTCTATCAGAACGGAAGTAATTCTTTTCACACTTGCAGTTTGTAGAACCTTCCACATTTGTCGAACTATGAGGCGGGCATTTGGCACACTTGACATTTCCAGCAGATGCTTTGTAAAAACCTGGTCGGCAAGCTGTAAAAGAATGGAAATTACTTACAATCTCTCTGATAAACACGGTTCTGTCATTGTTTGCTGAAGATATGTAAAGGTCATGGGCAGAATGTGCAGCAATATTTCTCTCTGTGGACTCAATTTTGGAATAATCTCTGAGCTGAAGGAATTCATCTTTTTTGAAGCATATGGAAAATTCAAAATCCATATGGACTAAACATGCTGGGAAGAAATGGCACTTTTTTTCTGGCTCTTTGTGACTAGATGAGGACTCCAATTGCTCACTCGTGTGCAGCAATGATGCACACGCAGCACAATGATTTTTAGACACTGTGCCATGCTTGCATCATCATGGCGGCCCCCATGTAGATGGGGCTGAGCCATGATGGCACTGCCAGCATGCGTTAGGGCTCGGGAGCATACAGTCGCTTGCACTCCCAAGCCCTAAAATCAGACCCAGATCACCACTTTCCAGCAGTCTGTACCGGGCCTTTGATCCTACAGAAGGGCTCCACGGTCCACTCAATCTTCCATCCTTTCATAGATTGGTAAAATGAGTAGGTTGGTAAAATGAGTACCAAGATTGTTGGGGGCAATTGGCTTACACATTGTGAATTGCTTAGGGAGTGCTTGTACACTGATGATAAGCAGTATGGAAATGTACTTGCTTTTGCTTTTGCTCTTGCTATGCTATTGATAAAGCAACAAGAAATAAACATTTTTCTTTCTCCATGCCTCCTCTTAAAAATAAAAATGAACAAACATTCCAGTCTAATAACAATGAGTTGAAGCAGACAGTCTGGAAGACAGGCTAGACCTCAGTGACCATATGGCATGCTTCCAAAGCAGGCCACTGCCGCAGTCCCAAACGGGCCGCAGGCAGGAGCCAGCTTTTTCCAGCTTGGAGTGGCCTTGGAGCGGCTTCTGAATGCTTTGGGGGCATGTTTCATACTCCCAAAGTGGTCGGAAGCCATCTGATTTGGCCCATGCATTTTAGGCCAACGAGAGACTTAACTCTCACCAGCTAAGGCACTCCCACAAGTTCCTTTGCAGCTCTCTGGGGGGAAAATAACATCTATCTTTCATGGCTGCTTAATCCTCATAGCATGAATGCGTTTTTAAAAGGTCATGTTGTATCCCCTGCCCTAGCTAGGTCTTTCCTTGTGAATCCTATACAAGGGTTTTCCTTTTCTGTCACTTCAATGCTTGACCTGAATCTTATTGGTACTCCCAAACTAAAACAGAAGGTAACACTTTTACAGTGTTTCTTCTTCTTCTTCTTCTTCTTATTATTATTATTATTATTATTATTATTATTATTATTATGTTTATTGCAATTTTTATATACATTAAAAAAAGTATCTTACTCTCTGAATTTGTATTGTCGTTATGTTCACAACCAGAAAGAGAAAACAAAAAACAAACAAACAAACAAACGAAAACAATTTCCAGTTCTGTCATAATATGTGGACAGAGAACGGAGAGAAGAAGGGCAATTTACCTAAACTGACAAATTTTCTTCCTGTAAGTACATAAACCAAATTCACCTTTTACAGTGTTTCAGGAGTACTGGTTTATTTATGTATTTATTTTGCTTCCTATCTGAATGGACACATCTCACCACTCTGCTTGGATCACAGGCTACAAGTCCTCTCATCTACATCTAACTGAAAGAACTCTAAAGCTGTATCCACAAAATACAACTATAAAACAACTACAACACTGTGACACTGGCAGAATTCTATTCTATTAAATTGTGGGATCTGTAGTTGCTTAGGATTCTCTAGTGAAAATTCTAAAAATTATCAAAAACACTTGGCAGTCTTGATTACCAAGCAGAGAATGGAATTAACACATGTAATATAACAACAAAACCTGTGAGATACAACTGTTTTCTGGATGAATGTGTATGTGTCTTCAAGTTGCCTGTCAACCTATGGTAACCCTAGATATGTAAGCTTATAGCATGGCACTTGCAGGAACAAGAACGGAACAGCATGGAACAGAACGGGGGGAGAATGGGTGTCCACAAGCCATGCCCCAGCTATTCCTGGCAGCCAATTTTGAAGGATGTTTTTTCTATTCTATGGGAATACAACAGAGGCATGCAGGAAAGCCTTATACTGCCTAATACTGTTCTTTTAATATTGTGAGCCACTCTGAGTCCCAGTTCTGGGAAAAGAATGGGATACAAATAATAATAATAATAATAATAATAATAATAATAATAATAATGTCCCATTGCTTTAACAGCAAAGGGAAGAGAGGGTGTGAAAAGTGTGTTGCAAGTAGCTTTGAGAACTCTTTTGAGTACTGGAAAATGTGACAGATCTTGTTTTATTATGAACATATACATATGTATATGTATATGTTCATAATGTAAAGAGGAATGAAATTAAGGAGACTGAGCATTATCATTAGATAATGAAGATGAGACTAAGAGAAGTAGCAAGCAACATCACACAATAAAGCCAGATTAGCCTGTTTATGGACTGAAAGTTTACAGTGCCATTGTGTTTTCTGCATGGCTCATCTACAATGCTGTGCAGATACCAGTCATGAGGGAAATGAGCTAGTTACAACCCTGCTGTCCCAGCATGTCCTGGTGAGAGGATTCTGATTTGTCTCTCCCCCTAAGACTATTTTGCACTTCTACTATTTTTGTATGTCAAATGAATTTAAGATTATCCAGTGCTATAACTTTCAGGTAAAAATAAAATAATGGAGGTAATACTGTCAATTAAAACCTGGAAAGTGGACGGCACAAAAAGGTGGTCACACCATCTTTATTTCTTTGACATAAAATGTGCTGGAGAAAAGAGCAGCAACCTATATGCCAAATAATGGGCCTGAACAGACAGGCCAAAAGAAAGCTGTTTCAGGTCACTTTGGAGGTATGCTGTTTAAACGCTGCATGCGTTCTAAGAGGCTAGAAACCACAACAAAGCCATATTCCAGCCCTAAGGACTGGAGAACAGCTTTGGTGCAGCTTCTGGCTTCTTGCAGATGTTTGTTCATTTAAATAGCATACTCAAAGGACCCCAAGCAGCTTTATTTGGCCTGTTGTTCGGGCCCCATATTTCCTTTCAGAAGCAAGGACAACAGATTTTATTTGTCATTAGCAAACTGTTTGTTGTTCAACTTGCTCAGATGAAGAAAACTGTGGGTTTCAGGAAGAGACAGAACATTGTGATAATGTTGTTTCATGTTATAATAAAAAGGAGATAGAAACATTTTATCCCTCATATGTAGATGCATAGATGTAGCTCATTCTATTGTAGTGTTGAAAATAGAAAGTGAAACAACAGTAGCAGAGGGGTACGTGTTGTAAATCACATGGGTCTTCAGCTGTTGTTGAATTCAAAGTCCCAGCAACCCAAGCCAGGACTAGGGTTGCCATAGCTGAGGACCTACAAACCGGGACAAAGTAGGACAAGGTTTAAAATGTAGGATTTTTTAAAAAATTCCTAGCAGGAAATTTTTTTTAAAAAAGTCCTACATTTTAAAACACTTGTCCTCCTTCTCCTTCCCGGCTTGGGAGGAAGCCTTGGCCTGCTCCCAGGCCCGGAAGGAGTGTGGGGGCTGCCTGTCATTGCGCAATCGCCACGATGGCAAGCAGCCTCCCTCCTCCTCGGCCTCGCGTTACGCTTGGAGGACCCCGGCCAGAGCTCCGACCGCGGACCTTCCAGGCCTCTGGGGCTTGGGAAAGGCTACCTCCCCAGCCCCCGAGAGGCCTCAGAGGCGGCTCCACGATTGCGGAGCCTTCCAGGCCCTCTGGGGCTGGGAGAGGCTTCATCCAAGCCCCAGAGGGCCTCAGAGGCGGCTCCACAATCGCGGAGCTTCCAAAGCCCCTCTGGGGCTTGGGAGAGGCTTCCTCCCAGCCCCAGAGAGGCTCGAGCCGGTTCCGCAATTGTGGAGCTTCCAAAGCCCTCTGGGGCTTGGGAGAGGCTTCCTCCCACGCCCCAGAGGCCTCAGAGTGGCTCGGCCTTGGAGCCTTCCAAGGCAGCTCCGCGGGCTTGGGAGAGGCTGCTTCCCAAGCCCGAGAGGCCTCAGAGGCGGCTCGCAGCCTCAGAGCCTTCCAAAGCCGTCTGGGGCTTGGGAGAGGCTGCCTCCCAAGCCCCAGAGAGGCTCAGAGCAGCTCCCGCAATCGCGGAGCCTTCCAAGCCCCTTGGGCTTGGAGACGTGTCTCCCAGGCCCTAGAGAGGCTTGGAAGGCTCTGCGATTGGGAGCCGCCTCCAGGGCCTGGCTGGGGTGGGGAATCCGGGGGTGGGGCCAACCGGGGCGGACCGTGCAGGACCCGCCCCAAACTGGGAAAGTCCCGCCCCCAGGCGGGATATGGCAAGCCTAGCCAGGACACTAGTGAGGAATGCTGGGAACTGCAGACCAACAATAAGTAAAGTGACACATGATTCATACTTCTACTGTAATCCTATACCTAAAACTGTATCTCTCAGAATATCACAGGCAGTAACACTCCCTGGTATAATATATGATAAAATTCTCTTGCACAACATGAGTGGAATTTATTGCCAAAGATATTGCTGTCACTACAGTCTCATGCACTTTTGGCTACACATTTGTGCTCTCAAGCATGTTACACAATACAGATAAGCTTTCTCTCACACACATACACACACACAGTGGAGGAGAGAGAGCAGCCTCAAGCTATATTTTGATTGCAGCTCCTGCCTTTGAAAAAGTGCAATCTTCTAGTACCCTGGAAATGTTACAAGCAATTTAAAATATACAAGAAATGCTAAAATAACCCTGTAAATCAAATGCAGATACAACTTCAGCCTTCACTGAATGCTAAAGTATCATGTACCACTGTAAGGAAGGTTATGGCATTTATACCACTTATGTTTCCCTTCTCTCTCTGAAGCTGATTCATAAACAAGCTATTATAAAAGATAGTTTATAATCGACATGTGCTATCTGTTAAGATACAAATAAGCTAGGTTCATCTAGTTCTCAGTGAAATACATGGGACTTCAGTCAGTCATTTTGAACTTTTTAGACTGACTTCTGTGACTAATTTCAATGAACATTTGGATCTGAATCCAGTGTTATGTTTAATTTTTAGTTCTAATAATAATAATAATAATAAGTTTTATTTATAAACCGCTATTCCACGTTGATAATAGCTGAGTACAGATAAGAACTGCAATGACAAATACAAAATACAGGGTAAAAATTGCAATACATAAATAAAACTTCAGTAAAAACATTTCAAAATTACAAATTAAAACTATACATCAGATCCAGGCCAGCTAAATGTGCTCGATAATACTGTACATATAGGGGGGAGTCGCATAGTATCAAGGGACATCGGGGAAGGCTTGCCGAAACAGGAAGGTCTTAAGTCTCTTTTTAAAGAGATCCAGGGAGGTGGCAGAGCGGAGTTCCTCAGGAAGGGTGTTTCAGATCCCATGGGCCGAGATGGAAAAGGCCCTTTGTGAAGTTGACACATATCTCGTTGTCGGGATCCTCAACAAATTCTTCTCAGATGACCTGAGTGTGCGGGGCGGACTATATGGGGAGAGGCGGTCCTGCAAGTACCCTGGACCCATTAATGACTTTATTAATGGCTTAGGTGTGGTACAGACCACCCAAAAAGGGCGGCCTGCCGGTTCCTGTTTTTCTGCCGGAGGGAAGGCTCAGCCACCAAACGGCGAGGCTTCCCACCGGTGGAAAAAGAATCTGCAAAAGCAGGTTCTTTTTATGCCCCGGCAGCAGTGTAACAAGTGCGCCTCTGGCACACTCATTACGTAAGTGTCGCGCTGCAACATGTGGACATCACGTAGCACTTATGTAACAATGGCGGTGCCCATGTAAACAGGGAGCTGCCATTGTTACGGCCTCGTCATGTGAGAGGGTTGCGGGGCGTGTGGGTGCTCTGCCCCCCAGGCAACCCTCGCATGTGACGAGGGCGCCTGAAAGGCTGGTATGTACCAGGCCTTAGACTATTAATTGGATAGTATTATTTGCATTTTTAAAAGAATGCTTTCAGATACATTTAAAGAATGGTAGGTGTGCCTTGCTCCAGTTGCAATGTAAGATGTGAGAACACCTACCAATGTCCATAGCTTTAAAAGAGATCGTTACTAGTTATGTAGCTACTAAGACCAGAGGAAACATGCTCCTCAATCAGAGCTTGGAAAAGTGATTTTTGGACTACAATTCTTTGAATTACCTAGCCTGCATGGCCAGTGATCATGCTCACAGGGAGATTCAGTTTCTGGGAAAGAACAACAGGTTTGATATATTGTTTCATAGTCTGTTTGTATGTGTGTGTGCCTTGAAGTCATCTGTTGACTTAAGGCAGCCTCATGAATTTCATAGGGTTTTCTTAGGCAAAGAATACTCAAAGGTAGTTTTGCCAATATTCTCCTCTGAAATATAGCCTATAGCACCTGGTATTTATTGGCAGTCTCCTCTCCAAGTACTAACCAGAGTTGACCCTACTTAGCTTCCATTATCAGATGGGATCTGGTGCCTTTAGGCTATTTATGAATATCATTCAGAGCTTGGAAAAATGATGTTTGGACTACAACTCTCAGAATTAGCCAGCATGGCCAGTGTTCATGCTCACAGGGTGATTCAGGGGAAGGGACAACAGGTTTGGGATTTGGTTGGCTGCTGACAGAATTGAAATAGTGTACTAGGCACACTTTTGCTTTCTTCCAGAACAGTGGATTCTTGAAGTGACTTAAGTGAACAGTAAGCACTTAAGTTCCACTTATGAGAACTCCCTCTGGATAGCACAAGGCAACACCTCTTCCAAACAACCTCTGGATTGCACCTGTAGTAATAATCCCCCCTTTAGCTTTTGGCCCTTCATAAAAAAAACCAATAACATCCATACCAGCTGTAAATACAACCTAGTGACATGAAGCCGCACCAGATAAACAAGATTATTTCCTGGATTAGCTATGTGAGGCCAGCTTGTCTGTACAAGGTCAAAGCAACTGTTTATTCATGAAATGAGCCATGATGTATGATCCAACAGGAACTCCATTCTTTATGTTCTGAACAAAAGTACAATACTTCCAGGCAAAGTCAGCAATGTTTCAATGCAGTGGAAGTAGATATGTGCAGTCATTAAGCACGGCAGGCAACAGGAAGCATTTACAAAGTGATCCTTGTTTCCTTCAATTGTTCCCCTGCTGTTCAATTTAAAAAAGCACGTGGAGAAAGGATCAGGGTGAAAAATCACAGCTAATTTAAATGTGAAGTATTTAGAAAATAAAGGGAATTAACCAACATGGCTCATACAAATATTCTGTTTTATTCTGTCACACTTAAGAAGACAAAGTGTCAACATCTTTATAAACCAAGACAGGAATCTTCAAACATAGGTGTGTGTCCTCCCCTGCAGTAATTCAGAAGTATTAGGAGCTCCTGTACTATATTACAAACAAACCCCCACAAACTTGTAAAAATTTTAAAAAAATGAAGGGGGGGGAGGAGGGAAGAATATAATGGAAGAGACCATAATTTACATCAGAGGTGGGCAACCTTTGGCCCTCCAGATGTTTTGGATCTAAACTACCAGAATTCCAACCAACATGTAAGGGGTTTTGGGAGTTGCAGTCCAAAACATCTGGGGGACCAAAGGTTTCTCACTCTTTGTTTAAATCTTCAGAACCTAGTTTCCTTTCTTCATATAATTTGTGCTGACACGAAAATGATGCATTCCAAAAATGTGGTTCCTTTTATGAGAGAAAGATGCTTGTAATGAAGATGTAAAACAGTCTCCTTCATACCATATGATTTTAATAGAAAGCATAGCACCACTAGTACATGATTAGCTCAGAATATTCTCACCTATGCGCTAACTGCATTAGCATGCCACCACTCTTGCTTTTCTCTTTTATTCTCTCAGGGTTGTTAAATGTGAAAAATAAATAAATAAATAAATAAAACAGATGCACATTTATGAAATTTTGTAGGTGAAGAGTAACCAGCTGTAGTGTGATTTCCCACATCTAGACATACTGGATATTAAATTGTGCAAGGAAGAGCAGGAAACATCTCTAACTATAGCAGGGTCAAGCCTTTTGTTGAAAGCTCTTTAGTGATTCAGAGAAGGCAAAGAGAAGGCAAAGAGGGGAAAAACTGAACGGTATGGCAATTTTTTAATGATGAGTGTTTGGAGCTTACATCCATTTATTGAGGGGTTCAGTAGAAGGCCCTATGGGTTGCTCCATGCTGCCCCTTTCCTCACTGGATCAGGGCTGCAGCATCCGCACATTGCGGGCCCAATCTGGCCTTTCCATGGTGCAAAAAATGCCACAAAAATTCACTCCACGGAAAGGGTACTAGCCACCTTGGTGGTAGCTTTTTGGTGCTCCTTTGATGCAGCATATTTAAACACAGCACCAACAGGGCACCATGATGTCCCCCACCATGCAGTTAGACATGCAGTGTGACAGCGGCATGGGGGCAGATGCCATGCGAATGCCACACCCTCATACCGTCATATAATGCTGCTCTGTAGAGGCTCTAAGTTACTACTTACTTGCTTATTATTTCAAATTTAGCTTTGCTAATACTATTTTATTTTATTTTTTTAAAAAATCCCTTTCATGCTTTTTTGCAGGAGTTATTCTGCAACTATTTTTGTTCTTATAGCAGGCATGAATCTCTCCAAAGCCTCCCACTGGGCTGTTGTGGGACACAGTGACATACAACATATCATGTTTCCTTGCAGGAAGATAAGTATATCAGAGATTGAGCTTCTTTAGATGTGAAAAAACAGACCCACAACAAATTGACAATATGCTCTACTGTATGCAGGACTGTATTTGAAGAATGTTTGGAAACTCCAACTGGTCCAAAGATCTGCAGCCAGAGGGTTGAATAAAGCTGGTTGCAACAGTGCAACAGCTCTAGTGGCCACCCATCTGTTTCCCAGTTCAGGTGTACCAAAATTAACAAGTTTATAAGTGAGTTGACAAGGGAACAGCAAGAACGTATGCAGAACTTGCTGCTTCTTCCAATAATTTCTACCTCTGGTATCAAAGTTTCTGTTAAAGAAATAAAGCCCAGGAACACACTTACTTTGTTAAAGAAGAAGCCAGACCGATCAGATGAATTTTGCCTTTTGTACCCAAATTTCCCCTAGTGTTGTAATAAGTACAGAGTTCGACTGAGCTTTTACAAATACTGTTTAGGTATCCAAATTATTATTATTATTGTTGTTGTTGTTGTTGTTGTTGTTTATTTCTATAGCACTGTAAATGTCCAAAGAAAAGGGATAGGGAACATCCCCAAAAGAATGCGGAAATACAGGGAAAACAAGCATTCTGGGTGTGAATTATTTTCAACGTCTTACTTTCTGGAATGCTAAACATTTGGGAACTGACGGAAAACTTCATTTTGGGAGATAGAACTCTTATTTGGAATGGTAATGCCCTAATTATCCCCAAGCCTGTAAACATGTATGAACTTCACTGGGTTCTGACATTTTGGGTGAGATCCCAGACCCACTATCCTCTAGTAACATAATGTAACTTGGGCCCATACAGACAGGCCAAAATAAAGCTGCTTCAGGTCACATTGGAAGTATGCTATTTAAATGATGCATGCATCCTAAGAGGCCAGAAGCTGCGCCAAAGCTACGTTACAGTCCTTAAGACTGAAGCGTGGCTTTGACGTGGCTTCTGGCCTCTTAGGACGCATGCATCATTTAAGTAGATACCTCCAAGGTGACCCAAAGCAGCTTTATTTCGGCCTGTCTGTATAGGCCCATAGAAACTCTTTCCCTAGGTTTCCTCCTTGTCATCCTTTCATTAACAGATGGAGATTCTTCTTATTCAAACAGGCTTTGAGAAAGTAATTGTTTTATAGGGAAAGGGCTTGTTGTGCTCTCAGAACTTCCCTGGAGCAGGTGCAATATCTCTCTACAGAGTGTAAAATAGTGGTGGCACAACAGGGAGTGATCTAAAGAGCCCCAGTGTTTTTATCTGGGGTTTTTATTTGCTAGCTATTTTATTTTGCCTAGCCATTTCAAGCCCTGCTTTATTTTATTTTATTTTAACTTAGCTCCTGTTTAGTGGATTTTGTAAAACTATATTTCTTATATGTGCCATCATTCCTTGGACATTATTATTTTTTCTTGCACTTTAATATATATGATTTAAAACATTTTTAATTCCATAGGTAGTTTAATTCTGTTTATAGAATATTTTGGTACATTTTCTATTCAATATGGTACATCTCGCACCCAAAACCATTATAGAAATTTGCTTCCCAGAAAGCTGAAGCTCTTCCACTGTTCTGCACACATGACTAATGCTGTGAAAGTCAGGTGGGACTTTTCAGTCCAACAGCAATCTTTGATGACAGGAATTTCCAAGGAAGTAAACAGTGAAATTCCTCACACTGATTTTCTTATATTGAACACAACAAGACCAAGAAATGCAATTGATTTGCATCATGCTATTAGCAGGTTCTGTGGATACGTAATGGTAGTTGAAGAATGTGATGAGGCAGAAGGAATGGAAGGTGATTACGTGTCTAGAATTTGAGCAAAGATCCCATTCTGCTCAGCTTCAATATACACAGTAGGAAGAAACAAAGGGTGAGTGGAATGCTAGGCCAGCAGCCCCTTATAGTTTATGGAAATCAGGCTGCCATTTGAAAGTGGACAAGTTTATCAGACAAATGAAAGGGAACATGTGCATTATTTCTGAACATGCTCAAAGTAATAATCAGATATTACTGCAAGACAGAAGGAAGATATGAAGAATGTCACTTTTTGTCACATGTGGTCATTTTATAGTCTTTAATGCAGAAGGGTAAGTTCCATTGTACGGTAGGGTTCTTTATCCCTTTATTACTTCTTTATTCCTTAAGATAAATAACTCAGCAACAAAACAATAGCCTGATTTCCTGCTAACTCCCTCCATGCTGAGCAATAGTTTCCAACACATTTCATTTTGATTGTTACATAAAAATGTCACAGCCTATTGAACAGCAGGTGCAAAGTAACATTATGCCTTTTTGTCCCAAACCACCAGCATTCCCTACCAACACCCACCTTGCAAGGAAGCATTTGTTTCACACCTCAATAGAGAACAGATTTAACATTTCTCACTTGTCTTTGGGAATCAGGAAGGCCAAGAGCAGAGCACATAGGCTGCAGAACGGAGCTACTTTGTCATAGTTACTTTCAGATAAACATTCAGAAACTGTATCTATACTACACTACAGTTATATTAGTTTGACTGCACTGTAATTGCTATGCCTTCACCCTAATAAATCCTGGGAATATAGGGAGGAACTTTGGCTATTTTTGTGGGTTTTTTGGGCCATGTGGCCATGTTCTATAAGAGTTTATTCCTGATGTTTCACCAGCATCTGTGACTGGCATCTTCCAGCCACAGAGGCCAGCCACAGATGCTGGTGAAATATCAGGTAAACTCTTATAGCCCGAAAAACCCACAAAAAACTATGGATGCCAGCCATGAAAGCCTTCGACTTCACTTTGGCTATTTTGTTGGTGTCCTCTTATCTACAACATAGAATTCTAAGTAACTCACCAAACTACAGATCCCAGGATCCATTAGGACAAAACCATGGCAGTTAAGATGGGATCAACTAAGTTACTATAACTGGTATAAGTCCAAACACCTTATGACCCTACTACTATAAGTGCAGATATATTTTGAAGCAGAAATCAATCCAATTCAATTTATTTCCATGAAAGTATTCCAAAATTAAAAAGCACTAGTTCTGGACAGGTGACTTAAGATTTGTGGCACCGGAGACCAAAAATCAAAACAGTGAATCTGTAGTGGTAATTAAGTAAATGAGTTAAAGTTTACTATCATTTTAGTGTCAAAGTTTGCTGGCTGATGCCAGATGTCTAACTCTGCAAGGGTTAGGTGACAATCCTATAAACATTTACCTGGAAGTTAGTCTCACTGAACTCAAAGGGACTTATTTCATAATAAACTTGTCTAGGATATGTTGATGGTCATGCTGAACAGAAAAAATATTCAGTACAACATATACATAGCCTGAACTTTTAGTACTATGTATAAAAAAGAGGAACACCTTTAAGGTACCCATTTTGGATACTGATAATTTGAAAATGGACATTAGGCTGCATCCACAATGCAGAAATAATCCAGTGTGACATCACTTTAACTGCCATGACTTGATGCTATAGAAATCTGGGAATTGTAGTTTTTTGGAGACATTTAGTCTTTTCTGTCAGAGAGGTTTATTAACCATTATTGACAGACATATTAATTAGATACAAAAAAGATACATCTTCAATTCAAAGGAACAACTGTGTACCTTTACGTTGTATTTTATAATGGCTTCTCATTAGAGTTTCTGGGTTTTTATATCTCCTTTTATGAAGTGCATTACCACAGCAACAACATTCGGGGCAAAACATTCATTTGTATTATGGCAACTCTTCCTAGTAATGACAGTTGCTGTTTCTTCCACCTTTCCAAATCAGTCTTAATGGCTTTCCAAACTGTTATATAATTGTTCTTATACAATTCTGAGTTGGTTTTTTTGACAAATTTATTTCTAAATATTTGATTTTATCTATCAACTGAAATTCTGTCCTGGTTTTTAGTTCTTCATCTTTTTTAAAAAGGTTTTAGTTAGCATGCCACTTTTGTTTTTATTAACTCTAAATCCAGCTAGATTTCCAAATTTTTCAAAAAATGTCTTCTAACCATTGTACACTTTTCTTTGGATTCTCAAGGAAGACTAGAGGCAGTAATTTCTCACACAGCCTTAAAAGTTCATACAGTATATAGAATATTCATTCTGGGAAGAACCTTATTACTCTGGCTCTACCAAAACCACTTTGAATGGGCATAATATTCATTCCTAAGATGTACAGCTTCTGTTATGCTTGATGCAATTATTATATTCTTTGTGACTGGGTCACTGTATGAAATCAGATGTCAAAATGTGAAATTAAAATAAGCTATATAAAAGGATATTGCAAAAAAACTGCATCTGATGGGGTCAGGTTAGTCTATGCCTGTAGGGGACTACATGTGATATAGGGTAATAATAATGTATGTCAGATGAAGAGAATTTCAAGGAAATACTGCCTTGCCAGAACAGTTAACTCTCAGCCAAATATAGCATGTCACTTGGACACAGAAGCACTTTTATTTGACTATAAAAAGGTAATATTCTTAATTTAATGCCATCTTCTTTTGCCATGTGTTTTTAAATCAAAGACTGCCATTAAGAGTATTTCAAATTTCAAAAGTCCAAGTCTGCCCTGAGGACTCTGTGTTTCTGTGTTAAATGTGGACCACTACAAAATATTGTCTACATTAGTAGAATTTGCATCTCACTGAAATTAATGGGAGAAGTTAGCAATGACTTACCAGTCACTAACCTAAGTCAGAAATGACTTAGTCAGCAAGACTATAGCTATCTGCTCAGAAGCAGCTTTGTTTCATTTCATTAGGACTTAGGGGCTGTACAGATGGGCAGCATGCAGTCGCCTCTGTACTGGCCAGATCAGTGCCTTGGCAACCCTCCACCACAGCCCTGATCCAGCCTCCGGAGAGAGCAAAAAGAAGCTGCAAAAAAGCTGCTCCTTTTTGTGCCCTCCAAGGGGCACCATAGTTGCAGCGGCATGGCTTTATGATGCCCCTTCGGTGCTGCATCATGTGGATGGAGGAGTGCCATGAGGGCGCATACCATGTAGACAGGTGCATGCCAAAATGGCGCCCTGGGGGCAGGGCTAGAGTCTGTATAAGCTCTTATTCTGCAAATAAATCTGAACTGGATTTTAGCCTTAAGTCCTACCAATTTCAATAACAAATATGGTAAATTAATTGTGCAATTGTGTGAACATCTTTACTTAGAAAAAGTCCTTGTGTTTAAGATTACTTCCAGGCAGGTTATATTGGACCTTAGGAGATCGATATTGAAATTCCACTTGAGCCATGGAACTAATTGGATGGATCAATCACACTATTACTCCATCAGATCTATCTCATAGGAATATTTTGAAGAGAAAGTGGGAATGAAGAGAATCATGTATACCAATATGAACTCATTGGAAGAAAAATGGGAATTAAAGCAAGAAACTGCTGATTCCACCCAGATGCAATTAAATCCAAGCCACCTAAGCCAGCTTTAGACATTCTGCTTTAAGGGATAATAAATATACAAGAGGGAGAATTAGGACAAGAAGAGTGGCACTCTATCTGTCCCCCACACCTAGCCATGTCCATCTTACCCTCCACAAGTTGAAGGTGCATTTTTGAAAGGGGAATAGATTCAAAATAAAAAAAAAATTCAAAATAAAATCACATAGATTTTATTCTGTACAAAAAGCTCCCCACTTCAGGTATTCACATGAGTACTAGAAATGTGCGGGCACCTGCAAACACCGTCATTTCTCACCTCTATGTACATTTCCATCAGTTTTGTTGCTTATGGAATGACACCTATTCTGTTGCTCATATTTTCCAAATATGTGTATGCTTATGCATGTGTTTTAAATTGTATGCATTGCTTCACCACATTCCCACTAGTGACTAAAACATATTTAAGTGGACTTTTATGTGCATTTCAAGTGTGTGCATTTTTGGATGTGCATTATTAAAATGTGCATAGTTTCTTGCTGATGCAGAAAATTCCAGAATGCAAATAAGGCACACCCCTCAGACAGTCCAAGAAGCAAAGATCCTGACAAAACTCAAGAATTATAGTGGACCCTTTCCCATAGCTCTACTCAATATTATTTGGAGATCCATGTTTGCTCATTCCTACTCCTCATGCAGATATTATTCCATAAAGTAAAATAACTAGATACAGCTGTAGTGACTGCATTATGCAGTATGACAAAAGCAATCTTTTACATAATTATTTGTGAAAAGTTTCATTAAGTTCAATAAGGTTTACTTCTGAATAAGCATGCATACAATTGTACCATTTTATTTACAGATATGGAAACTTAGCAATGTATACATAGTTTATGAAAATGCTCATACATCATAACATATTTTCCCCACAAATAAAGATCGTTCATGGTATAGCAACCTATGACCAGCGGTGTCCCTGTGATTGGACTCCCTCTCCTGATGTCTTGCCTGCTTGCCCCACCTGGCAAGCCTGCTTCTGGGAATGCGGGGTGGTGTGGCACCAGGAGAGCAGCCATGCCAGACCCCAAACAAAAGGCACTGCCCCACCACAGCAGCACCCACTGCTTGGGGGCAGTGCTATGGCCTTTGGAGGACTGTTTAGGGTCTTGTGTGGCTGCTGGGGAAGCAAAACACTCTTTTTGCTTGCCCACTTCCACACCAGTCCCACTGGGTGTACACTCCCTCTCTGGGATGTCAGCTGGAGTGACTCACACCCCCTAGTGACACCACTGCCTCTGACATAACTGTCAGAATATAGAAAACATGTGTAGCATTTTTAAAGGACTTGTGAGAACTCTTCATCCAAAGTTTTGTTTTGTATTTTTAATATAAAGACAATGCCAGAAGCCGCATGACAACACAATTAAAGGCCAATGGATGACTCCTATTATTTGTAAAAGTGTTTCCATGGATTTCCTGGTTTTTTACATACACATGTCAAAGTTACATCTAGATGTCATAATGCAGGGCTTGGAAAAGATTAGTTTGGACTACAACATTCAGAAATCTCCAATCGCATGGCCAGCTTAACTTGGAAAACATAACTTTTCGAGACTTTTAATGTGATAGTCATCTACCACAGCAGGTAGCACTGTGTACTGTGTAGGTAAGGTGGACCATTACAAAGTAACATCACTGATGGGCAGAAGATGGATCCTAAAGATATTAAATGATTGTGACTAGTGACCTTCAGTGAAGAGATCATTAATCAATATTATTATGGACATCTGGGCTTTGGAGGTGGCACTGGGTACATGAGTTGTCCTGTGCCTGGCTTATTTAATGCTGAGCTAGATGAATCAATGGCCTGATGCAAGCTAATGCCAGATTTGCCATTAAACATGCAAAATAGACTCCACTATTAAAGTCATGAGTACCACATTTGGGCACAACTTTCATTTTACCTTCTTCAAAATTGGAAACTCTTAGTTATAGCAAACCTTTATAAAAATTTTTTTTAATATAGTTCAATAAAGACCCTTATCATGCTCTCTCTCTCTCTCTCAATCTCTCTCTCTCTTTCTCTTTACATACTGCTTAAAACCTAAGCAGTCTTCATGTACATTGTGATCAACATATTGAAAGGAACAGTTGTTTTAATGCCACCATTCTTTTGAACACAAGGCAATGTTAAAACAATAGATTTTTTTTTTACAAAACAATGTTCAATATTCAAAACTACATATGACATTGTTCTATAGCAGATGCCCCTATTGCTAATCATGTAAGTGCTTCATGAGCATGTCAACAATGTGGATTTAAGATCTGATGCTTGTAAATCAAATGTTATGTTCAGAAATGCTGACAAATGGGAATAGGAGTGGGAGAAAGGGACACATCTTCATCAGGGCAGAATATGATCAATTACAATAGGCAAGTGAAAGCTGTCCTTACTATTAGAGACTGTCATAATGCATTAGTGAAATATCGTATTAAATCACACCTAATGTGAAATGATGTTCCACTGATAGGATGTCGCTGCTATTATGATCTATTGTACTGACATCTCACAGTAAGATCATGGCAGCTTTTCACAGATCTGGCACTGGACAACTCAACTCCTGCCAGAGGAGCTGATTAAGAATTGGTATCCCCACCTGGTGCCAGGAAAAAGAAGCACATGACATCCTGAGCTTTCAGTGATTATCATCCTGTAATTACCTGGATACTTAATCTAATCTGGACCTTTTCCTGCTGAAATCTGTTGTCTCTCAAAGAAAGCATTGTCAGCAGCATGGGAATAAATAAGATGATCTATCATTAAGGCCTTTCTTTTGTGAACATTTTCTCTACTAAACCCTGTTAATGCAAGTACATATTGAAAAGGTGTATTGTTTGTTTAAGGGTTGAACTAGAAATTAAATGTGACATGAAGCAACCACTGAAAATACCATCTTCATATCATGATTTTTCCCCATCACCTGTAAAATGCAGCTCCATTACCTCCATGTGAATTGTGAACTCACTGAAGTGAATCATGCACTATCTAACTTCCTTCACATCACTAGCTGCCATTTGTAAAGACATAAAAACATGAGACGAACCCTGCTCGATCAGCTCAAAAGCCTATCTAGTTCACACAGTGGTCTATGTTTTGCCTACAGGAAGCTTACAAAAAAAGGTCATGAGTGCAGATACACTCTCCATCTTATGCTCCTCATGAAATGCAAGCAAACACACTATAGCTGGAATTCATAATATGGTATCTGTGGATATTTGTCTTGGTCCTCCTGAATTTTTTTCCTATTTTTAATCATTTTTTTAAAACTAAAATGCTGGCATGTTGCAAATAATATTGGTGAGCTAACCGTGGGATTCCACATAAGTTTCTTATGTTCCAAGAGAGGAAAGGAACGATATGCTGATATCATTCAAAATTACATATAAAGTGTGTCCTGACCAGGAGCAGCTTCTCTACCCTTCTGAGCCCTCAAAGGTAAGAAGGCAGGTAAGAAGCCCTGTTGTTTTTAATGATGGTGTGGCCACGTGGCCACACTGCATTGGGAACAATGGGACTTGAGCATCCCTGGATTTTTACTGAGGGCTGATTGTGTATATAATAAATTAATATAGTGACTTCCAAATACTTGGTTGGGAGTCTGACATACCCCAACATCAATGGTCATATTTTATTATTCAAAAGTCAGTTCTAGAGCAGATGGTTAAACAAGGAGTCAGTGCACATTTAGAAAGGAATGCCATAATCACAAAAAGTCAACAAGTCATGTCAGACTAATCTGATCTCTCTTTTGATAAAAGTACCAGCTTGGTAGATGAAGAGAATGCTGTAGATATAGCATATCTTGATTTCAGTAAGGCCTTTGACAACGTCCCCCATGACATTCTTGCAAATAAGCCATTAAAATATAGGTTAGACAATGCAACTGTTAAATGGATTAGTAATTGGTTGATCAGCTGAACTCAAAGGGTGCTCATTAATGGCTCTTCTTCATCCTGGAGAGAAGTTACCAGTGGGATGCCACGGGGCTCTGTCCTGGGCCCAGTGCTATTCAACATCTTTATCAATGGCTTGGATGAAATAATAGGGAGTATGTTTATCAAATTTACAGATGATACCAAATTAGGAGGAATGGCTAATACCCTAGAGAAAAGTATCAAAATTCAAAATGACTGAATAGATTAGAAAGTTGTGCAAAAGCTAACAAAATTAATTTCAACACAGAGAAATGTAAGGTACTGCATTTAGGACAAAAAAAATGAAATGCATAGCTATAGGATGGGGTACACCTGGCTTAACAAGACAACATGTAAAAAGGATCTAGGAGTCCTAGTAGACCACAAAGTTGAACATGAGTCAACAGTGTGATGTGACAGCTACAAAGGCCAATGCGATTCTAGGCTGCATCAATAGAAGTATAGTGTCTAGATCAAGAAAAGTAATAGTGCCACTCTATTCTGCTTTAGTCAGGCCTCAACTAGAATACTGTGTCCAGTTCTGACCACCACAGTTCAAAAAAAGATGTTGATAAACTGGAGTGTGTCCAAAGGAGTGTGACTAATGGTTAAAGGTCTGGAAACCATGGCCTAGGAGGAACAACTTAGGGAGCTGGGGATGTTTAGCCTGGAGAAGAGAAGGTTAAGAGGTGATATTAAACTATTTGAGGGAATGTTTTTTCCTGCTCCAGGGAATAGAATATGGAGCAATGGATGCAAGATACTGGAAAAGAGATACCACCTAAACATTAGGGGGAACTTCCTGGTATTAAGAGCTGTTGGACAGTGGAACATCCTGACTTGGAGAGTGGTAGAGTCTCTTTGTTTGGAGATCTTCAAACAGAGGCTGGATTGGCCATCTGTCAGGGTGCTTTGATCGTGAGTTCCTGCATGGCAGGGGCTGGGCTGGATGGCCCTTGTGGTCTCTTCCAAATCTATGAGTCTATGATTCTATGAGCCATCATCATATCTAAAAGTTACCCAATATGTGTCAATCGTGGCATATTGTTTACAATACAAAATGTTCACACTAGACATCCATAATGTCTGTGACTTTGGATTCTCTGCCTGAAAGTACTGTATTTGCTGTTGCAGTTCAGCATCTTAAACAGACAGCAGGTTTACTGCCGATGTGTGGGTGTGAAGAAAAAAGAATCAACTGGACACACAAGCTGTTAAACAAATAAGGTGGTTATAGGTATGCTGCGTAACAATATTTAGATCCACTTAGGCTCAAACTTCTTGGAACTGTGAACATGATAAAAGCATGGGAACTGGAAAGTGGATTTAGGGACACTGTTATGCATACAATGTGCAAGAGTGATTCAGATTTCCATTATGAAAATGGCATTTTGATTTTGTAAATAACTGTTCCAGTGAAAGCAACAAGAAGAAATTTAAACATCTTGCAAGAAAGAAGGAGCCAGATTTTCCTTCATCTATCTAACTATCAGCCCTTGGAAAATTTACTTTTTAGGATTTTAACTCCCATAATAATCAGATAGTACAGTCACTGGCCATGATAGTTGGGGGATTCTTGGACTTGTAGTCCAAGAAAGTAACTGTGCCATGCTTTGCTGCTAATAGCATAGTCAACTCATGACTTGTGAATTATAATTTAGGAGTTCAGCAGCCCACCCCAACACCTTCCTTCTGTTTGGTGCAAGGATAACCAGGCTATGTTGACCTGTAAATACTGGTAATCTGCTTAAGATAGAAGGAGGATCCATTATTCACTCCAGAAAAAGAGAGTTACTTTTGAATACAATGCCATTTTCTTGGCTGTAAATCAAGACAACAGAATTTGTCTCAGGAGATTTACAGGACACAGAAACCTACAGTGACAACAAGTTTTCCTGTTCACAAAGGACGAATAAATCAATCACAAGGGATGCCTGTGGCTCAGCTTGGATGTCAGCACATTTGTTAGAATTTGACTGCTAGCCACCTCCCATTTATCTCTCCTGACTGGGTACCGAAGCTGTCATAAGGCACAGTGTAAACCTGCCCCAAATACATCGAACCTCATCTGGAACACGAAGTGGTTCATCAAGAGAACAGACATTTTCATACATCATGCCAGACTGCCACACACGTCATGTAAATCAGACAAAACTTTTCAACAAAGAAGACAGAAAGTTTTGCTCCTCTTCTTGTCAGTAAGTGACAGAGTTATAAAGTGGAGTAAATGATCCTTGCACATAATCTCATGCAACAGTGCACTTCAAGGTCTTTGGTTAGGGCCTTAATAATAATTCTTCAAACTTAAGTACCTAAATTGACTATAAGGCACCTTAGATGTGCAATCTCCTATTGATCTTATTATTCAAATATTCTTTAAATAACTCTCTCTCTCCTCCAGTTCCATCCCCTGCCAGTTGTCTTTCCTCAAGAGTAAATTAAGTAGAACTGCATTCATTACTGTCTTTAAACATCTTAGCATAAGAATATACATCAAGCCACTGTTTTATGTAATTAGGTTCTGCAGTTCTAGAATGCTGCAATTTCCTTCCTCTGGGTTATGTGTATTTCATGAACACTAAGTATAAGAGTTCTCATAACTTTGTTAACCAAGGACAGTACTTGAAGTTAAATATCTATGCTATTAAAAAAGAAAAGCTTATCTTAACTTAAATGAGACATGTCCAATAAATGAACATTAGGCACATAACAGTTATGTCCTCTAGTGTGTAATGGGAATTGAGTGTCTCATTTGGTTTCTCACTTAGCTGAATATTTACTTCCAAAGCTCTGACAGATCACCAAGGAAATGAAAATGACAGTTAAGGGAACTTCGGATTTTCATATAATTAAAAAGAAATTCAAAACAGCCACTTCCACCCCAAACAAAAACCCAGAAAATGGACAGCAAGGGCAGCAAATGGATAATAATTAGTCAATACTAAGCTGTACATGGAGCCTTAGCCCCTAAAGCCCCCGCTCATTGATCACACATGCACTTTGCAAACAGAAAGTCTCTGCTTTCAATATAACATCTCCAGTACAACTTCAGGTGACTAGGTGGTGAAATATTTATTTAAAAACCCATGTAGAACCAATGCTAGTTGTTTGTAGGGCTAGAAGGACTAATAGCTCGACTCTGCAGTTTTGTATTTTTATGACCATATTGTAACTGTCATTAATTATGGGAACGTCTCTTGTTAATGAGCCCACATATATAAATAGCAGATCTTCAAGTGGACAGCTCTTAGATAACTGTTTCCTGCGTATCCTGAAACATTTATTCTATGGTGAGTGAGTCATAAATACATGAAGAAGGAATATCATAATGACATGCCATATAATTTTATTGATTATTTACTTGATAATTATTGATAATCCCACTCATTATTCTAAATTCTATTGGAAACAATGTGGTGTTGTTGCTGCTGCTGCTGCTGCATATGTAGACCCTAAGGAAAACATATCATGATTTATTGAGAGGAGGTTTTATCACCTTCCTCTGAGGCTGAGAGTTTGTGACTTGTCCAAAGGTATCCAATGGATATCCATGGATGAGCATGGGTTCAAACCATAGTTACCAATACTTGTAACTGTCATATCCAAAACAGAATAGTCATGAGGATACCCACACTATGATAGGAAAGCAACATGATATCAATTTTTAAAAAGATACAAAGATTGGTAGTAAATGTACTTTCAAGGGAATATATTCACACAAAGAGGCCTAAGATTAAGCAGGAATTTATCATTTCCTAGCTAATAATAATTACAGCCTTCATAGGGCAACACATTTTTCCAACAAACATGCAAAATTGATTTATTAAATGGAATTAGAGTTCTGTGATTTCCTTTAGCACACATTAGCACAATTAACACCTAGATCTTACAGCATGATCAACAGTGGAAATATCAAATATTGTAGTTTATTTGCAGAGTTTCTATAAGATATAAATATTATATTGATCATGCAATGCATTGGAAGTGTAGACCTGGTACAGATGGTCGGGAAGCGGCATGCTGGCATTGATTCTAGGGTTCGGGAGTGTGCAGCAACCGCATGCTCCTGAACCCTAGCACGTCACAGCAGAGCCTTCTTTACGCAGCACCGTCCACACAGCACACACATTGATGATGTCTGTTCTGGATCCTCCCTGTGAAAACGGAGGCTCACACATATTCAAGCCCCATAGGCTTGAAAGGGGCACACACCCATGTGTGTGTGCCAGGCGTGCATTCTATTGAAAATAGTGGAGGTCACCCCTACGTGGATTTTTAAGGTCACAGATCTCAGATCTGCGAGTTAGGAGGGGTGACTGTATAACCAAGGCTACACTTTCTTAAGATCATGGAACATAGCATCTAGTTGTTATCAAAGCCAAGTGGAGCTGAAACTATATAGACGCACTTTTAGGCAGCAATCATGCCACTGCTCTGTGCTATCACCATAAACTCTGGCTCAACCCTTCTCAGTGGTGGCACCACAGGCCAGCTGAATTTAGACTGGCTTCTTCATTGGTGCCTTTCAAACATGAGTTCTATTTCAATAAACATGTAATTTATTATTTTGTTTCTTTTAAGTAATAATTCCTACTGAATGCCATTTTAGCCTGTATTGCTTTTTCACTGTATTGTATTTCTTATTGACGACAAGCCAATTTGAGTGCTCTCAAGATGTAAGATACACATATTGAATAGTAAGAGTAAATAATACTATGTTTCTACAATCTGCCACATATAGTTCACAGTGATCCATTTACCTACATGTCAAGATTATGAGAACATTTTGAACAAATATCACAAAGGTAATATACCCACTTCTTCATTATTCTGTGCCTTCATGTTATTTTGAAGATATGGTAACCCTAGAGCAAACCTGTCATGTGGCTTTCTTGGCAAGGTTTCTCCATGGGAGTGGTTGCCTTTCCCTTCCACTAAGGTTGAGAGGGTGTGACTTGCCCAAGATCACTTAGTGGGTTTCCATGGATTTCAAACTTGGTCTCCAGAGTCATAGTCCAAAGTATTATTTTCACTGAAAGGTCATTCCTTGGGCTATAATTAAAAACTATCAGCTTGCATGGACCTTACCGATAAGCTTTCTTTCTTTCTTTCATCACCCTGCATCCCAGGCATGACAGACCTCCACTTGACTACCAGATGGAAACTCTCAATTGAAGAATGAACAATTCACACGCAATATGAAACTTGCAAGTTCTAGGGCAATCAGAATACACTTTTAGTCTATACTGAAGCAAAGATTAGCAGAGCTTCATAGCAAAACATGTAAGAACAGTTTGGAAAATCAGGAACATATTTCAATTCTAATCAAAGAGAACAGTTTGCCCCCCAACCCCAGATGGTACAGCATTTTGGCTAAAAGTTACCAGCAACACTATTTATGGAGATCATAGTAACTACAAAAATTGATGCAGTACCTTTATCTAAGGCACAGTAAAGAGATCTCCTATGATTCGCTAACTTTGATGGTAAAGGTATAACATGTGCATATAAATGTTATTTATTTCAACACTTCTATACATTTTTTTGTTTATCGCAACCATCAAAGTTAGACACTGTACACCAGATGACAAAAGAAGCCAAATCTGTTGCTATCCTAAATCAGAATGTAATTTAAAGCTGCAGGCATATGCCCAGTAGAAATGTACTGCTGAGTAAATATATATATGTATTGCACGAGAACACTATATTATACCGTATTTTCCGGTGTATAAGACGACTGGGCGTATAAGACGACCCCCAACTTTTCCAGTTAAAATATAGAGTTTGGGATATACTTGCCGTATAAGACCACCCCTCTTCCAATGCACATCAAATAAAAATTTAAAAAACATCACTGCATTTACCCCAACTTGTTCTCTAATCTTGGCTTGCTTGCTTGGTTGGTTGCCTGCTTGCCTATCTATCTATCTATCTATCTATCTATCTATCTATCTATCTATCTATCTATCTATCTATCTATCTATCTCCCTCTCTCTCTATCTCCCTCCCCTCTCTCTATTTCTCTCTCTCATCTATCTATCTATCTATCTATCTATCTATCTATCTATCTATCTATCTTTATCTATTTCTCTCTCTCTCTCCCTCCCTCCCTCTCTCTCTCTGTCTATCTCCCTCTCTCTCTCCCTCCCTCCCTCTCTATCTCTATTTCTCTCTATCTATTTCTCTCTCTCATCTCTCTCTCTCTCTATTTCTCTCTCTCTCTTTATATATATATATATATTTCATCTATCTATCTACTTATCTCTATCTCTCTCTCTCCCTCCCTCTCTCCCTCCCTCCCTCCCTCCCTCCCT
>NW_024802934.1:2210808-2213308 GCF_019175285.1 Sceloporus undulatus
CCCCCTCCCTCTTTCTCTATTTCTCTCTCTATCTCCCTCTCTCTCTCCCTCTCCCTCTCTCTCTCTATTTCTCTCTATCTCTCTCTCATTTTTTATTTTTATTTACCCCAGGCCTTTGCTGAGGCCTTCAAAGCCTGCCTTGCATGCAGGCAGTGCCATGGCCTACTATAGGCCAAGTTTAGGTGGCCTGATGCCCACAAATGCCGGCTTCCAAAGCAAAGGGCTCTAGAGGGCTTTGGAAGCCGGCAGCCAGGGAGGCACCCCCGCACCGGCTTCCAAAGGGTTCCGGAGCCCTTTGGAAGCTGGCAGGACAACCAGGTAAGTGCTCTTACCATCGTACAAGATGCCCCCCCAACTTTTGACACCGTTTTAGAGGGTCAGAAAGTAGTCTTGTACGCTGGAAAATACAGTACTACCACTACATTAGAAAATGTAGAAAACACATTACATTTAACAAGAAAGATCTATTTTTAACAGATGGAGAGCTGATCCACATAAATGAAGGAAATTACTTGAACTTCAACATCATGACTTCAAAATTTTATCTAGAAGAGAGAAGTTTGGATCCCATTTATAATCCCAGTCAGAAAAAAACCCAGTGATTGAATTTTCAGTCAACATTTGCATAAATCATATTGATCCAATGAGTCTAATCTAGTATAATAATAAGATTCAAGCATGAATCTGGAAACAAAATTTCAAGCAATATTTTACAGAGAGAAATGGAGTTACTCATACACTAATATTGCTTTGCGACTATTAACATATAACTAATGATATAATTAAAAGACAGCTAGTATTTCTGCTAATGCTCTTGGACAATCAATAATGATCACTCTGAGCTTATGAGATAATGCTCTTTCCACTGACTCATGAAAATATGCAAACCCTATTCTATATCCATTCCAAAATTAAGTTAGGGATTAGAGGGACATTTTTGATCCATAGTTAATTTTCTAGTAACTTTGTTGATAATACACATCTCAGAGCTCTGGAGCAAGTACCCCACTTCCTGATGAAATACCTCAAACAAAGAGAGTAGCTTTCAAAACAGCTAACCAATATGACAGCAACATCTCAACTGAGTCCAAGGAGAAGAGGAGTGAATAATCTAATCCAGGAAGATGAAGCAGTAAATCACAGAAATCTATTATTTTAAGAGATGTTAAAAATTATGTTTTAGACTATAACTTCCAGAATTCCACAGTGAGTGAGCATGGCCAGTGGCAAATGGAAGTTTTTGAGCAATAAAATAAAATAAAATAAAATAAAATAAAAATTCCATTTCAGTATTTTGGAAGAATTTATTTGATCTACTCCGGAGATTTTCAGACCAGTGTTTAAGCTCTGGTAAAACACAGCTAAAATGTTTAGGAAGCACATGTGTGAAAGCCTGATGTGCTTCCTAAACATCAGAGAATCATTGGCTCACATCCAGCATCCCTGAATCATTCAGGGAGAGGCAATTTCCTATGAATGCAAACTTTTCATTCATAGGAAATTGACTCTCTCCAAGGGATACGGGAGGGGAACTGACAATTCCCTGATGTTTAGGAAGCACATAAAGCTTTCACACATGCATGCTTTCTAAACGTTTCAGCTGCATTTTACCAGTGCTTAAGCACTGGTCTTGTTCTAAAGTGTGGTTGTAATGTGCCTTCAAGTTAACTCTAACTCATGGGAACTTTATCATCGGGGTTTCCTGAGAAGATATAGTAAAAGGAGGTTTGCTATTGCCTTTCTTAAGGACTGAGGAGTATAACTGTATAACTCACTAAAGGTCACCCAATGGGATTTCATGGCTGGGCAGACATTTTAACCCTGATCTCTAAGTGTTCTAGTTCAGCACTCATACTACTACATCACAGTGCCTTTCTTAGCTGTGAAAGTTTTATCTTTGAAGTATACTTAGAGCAAAAGATAAATAATAAAAAATGTAATCTTGTATAAACAACAAGGACGTAAAGAACTGATTGTTTTCATCAAACAGTTCACTATACAGCAATATATGATGTATACTAAAATGCCTGCCTCTCCTTCTCTTCCTCAAGGCCATGGTGGTAGCAGTTAAGATGAGCTGAACACTTTCCTTTTTGATGCTGCTGTATCTCCTTACCTGGAAGACACTATTAATAAATGAATGTATTCAGGTCTTTTACTCCAAGTCTCAAATCAATTCTCAAGTCTCTGCCTTCAAGTGTCAAGTCAAGTCTGAAGTCTGGGAGGCAAATCTGGTGGTAGGGTGGGAGTGTGTGGGGATGGAGAAACATGTCCTGTGCTCTGGGCTTGAGGCAAGGGTTTAGGTGTATTCAGCAGCTTGTCCCTGTTGTCCATTGGAGGAGTCAACTTGCTGCTCCTCTCCAAAAAAACTAAAGTTGGACTCAACACAGTCACTAAAAATATACAAGACTCAAGTCAAGTCATTTTTTTATGGAGAAAAGTACAAAAAGAGTCTTTGAAGCAACTTGAGTCCAGATTGAGACCAAGATAATTAATTACT
>NW_024802934.1:2214920-2236232 GCF_019175285.1 Sceloporus undulatus
GTGCATACTCACAGGTAGATTTTCATCCAGTGGGCTTTCTTTGTAGATATAATAATAATAATAATAATAATAATAATAATAATAATAATAATAATAATAATAATAAATTTTTATTTATATACCGCCTTTCCAGAGATCAAGGCGGTTTCACAACACAACACATATAACAATAAAAACCATTAAAAACATCATAAAAGCGAATCATACAGTAAACAATCTCACGCTAGCTCAACAATGCTGCTGAGAGGAGAGAGGAAGGGAGTACATCAGGGGTCATCAGGGGTCAGGGTATGCCTGCTGGAATAGGTGTGTTTTTAACCCCTTTTTAAATTGTTCCAGCGAGGCGGCTGAGCAGAGCTCACTGGGAAGCGAGTTCCAGAGCTTGGGGGCCGAGGTAGAAAAGGCCCTCTGTGTGGTGGTGACATATCTAGCCTCTGGAACCCTTAACAATTGCTTCCCGGCAGACCTGAGTGTGCGGGGCAGATTGTATGGAAAGAGGCGGTCCTCCAAGTACCCTGGGCCCAAGCCAGTTAGGGCTTTATAGGTAATAACCAACACCTTGTATTGCGCCTGGAAGCGAATAGGCAACCAATGAAGGTCTTTAAGGACCGGTGTTATATGACTGGTCCTGGAAGTACCAGTGACCAGTCTTGCCGCCATATTCTGTACCAATTGCAGCTTCCGGGTATGGTACAAGGGTTGCCCCATGTAGAGCGCATTGCAGAAATCCATTCGAGAGGTTACCAGAGCATGTACTACCGTTTCAAGGTCCCCCCGGCCCAGGTAGGGGCGCAGCTGGCGTATCAACCGAAGCTGATAACAGGTACTCCTGACTGTCGCATCCACCTGAGATGTAAGATGGAGCGACGAGTCAAGGAGCACCCCCAGACTGCGCACTGAGTCCTTCATGGGAAGCGTGACCCCGTTCAGGACAGGTGGAGACACAACCATTTCTAGGCCCGGAGAACCTATCACGAGCACTTCCATTTTCTCTGGATTCAGGCTGAGTCTGTTTTCCCTAATCCAGCCCATTACTGACTCCAGACAGGCGATGAGAGGAGAGATGCCATCCTTGGTCACTGAATCAGTCGGAGACATAGAGAAGACTATCTGGGTGTCATCAACGTACTGATAACCCCGCGCCCCGTGCCTCCGGATGATCTCTCCCAGCGGTTTCATGTAAGTGTTGAAAAGCATGGGGGACAGAATGGCTCCTTGAGGGACACCAGAAGTAAGGGCCCTCTTGTCGGAGCGCACGTCCCCCAGCTGCACCATCTGGAACTTACCCGAGAGGTAGGATCGGAACCACTGGAGCGCAGTGCCCTGATTCCCAACTCCCCCAGGTGCTCCAGAAGGATACCATGGTCAATGGTATCGAAAGCCGCTGAGATGTCCAAGAGCACTAACAGGGACATGCTACCCCTGTCCATGCCCAGACGGAGATCATTGACCAAGGAGACCATAGTGGTCTCAACCCCATAGCCCGCCCGAAAGCCGGTTTGAAATTGGTCTAGATAATCCGTTTCATCCAAGATCGATTGAAGCTGGATTGCAATCGCCCTCTCGATCACCTTCCCCAGAAATGGCAATAGCGATACTGGCCAATAATTATTATGCATCAGGGGATCGAGGGAGGGCTTTTTTAGCAGTGGTTTTACAATGGCCAATTTTAAACTAGATGGAAATTGCCCATCCCTCAGAACTACTACTGTCTGTAGTTCTGGCTCCTTATGCATTTATATAATCCCCACATGAATTCATTAGTCCTGTGTGAATTTCACTATGGGTCCCTTGAGTAATATGTTGTTAAGCTTAATTTTATAAAGCTGGCTGCTCCTTTATTTTCTACCAGTCTACCAGCCAGCTTGGGAGTTTATATTTTATTGTAGAATGCAATTGTTTATGATGTTCCCTTTTCTGTGCTTGTTTCTTTTGCCTACTGCAATCTATAGTAATAAAACAGTAGTTCTATTTACCAGGGAGAGACCTCTATTAGCATTTATATCTTAAACAATATTTTAAAATTCCCTATCACAGGCTATCTGGCCTAGGAAAAAATCTGTTAATAGAATCATAGAATCACAGAGTTGGAAGAGACCACAAGGACCATCCAGTCCATCTCCTGCCATGCAGGAAATCTAAATCAAAGTATACCTCCACAGAAGGAGACTCCACTATACTCCGAGGGAGTGTGTTTCACTGTTGAACAGTCCTTACTGTCATGAAGTTCCTCCTAATGTTGAGGTGGAATCTCTTTTCCTGCAACTTGCATCCATTGTTCTGGGTCCTGTTTTCTGGAGCAGCAGAAAACAAGCTTGCTCCCTCCTCAATATGACATCCCTTCAAATATTTAAATAGGGCTATCATATCACCTCTTAACCTTCTTTTCTCTAGGCTAAACATCCCCAGCTCCCTAAGTCATTCCTCATAGGGCATGGTTTCCAGACCCTTCACCATTTTAGTTGTCCTCCTTTGGATATGTTCCAGTTTCTCAACATCCTTTTGAATTGTGGTGCCCAGAACTTGACACAGTATTCCAGGTGGGGCCTGAGCAGAGCAGAATAGAGTGGCATTATTACTTCCCTTGATGTAGACACTATACAGTGGTACCTCGGGATACGAAATACCCAGGTTACGAATTTTTCAGGATACGAAAAAATCCCATAGGGATTTATTGTTTCGGGTTACGAAAGTTTTTTCGGGTTACGAAAAAACTCCGGCGCTATTTTAAATGGAGCCGCGGCAGAGCCGCGGCTTCTTTCCCCATTAGCGCCTATGGGTTTTCGGCTTACGAAGGCTTTTCGGGTTACGAAAGCGGCCGCGGAACGAATTATTTTCGTAACCCGAGGCACCACTGTACTTTTATTGGTGCAGCCTAAAATTACATTGGCCTTTTTATCTGCCGCATTACACTGTTGACTCATGTTCAATTTGTGGTCTACTTGGACTCCTAGATCCTTTTCACATGTAGTTTCACTCAACCAGGTGTCCCCCATCCTATATCTGTGCTTTTCATTTTTCCGCCCTAAGTGCAGTTCCTTACATTTCTCCGTGTTGAATTTTATTTTGTTAGCTTTGGCCCAGCTTTCTAGTCTATTCAGGTTGTTTTGAATTTTGATCTTGTCCTCTGGAGTATTAGCTATTCCTCATAATTTGGTGTCATCTGCAAATTTGATGAGTATACCCCCATGTTGACTTTCAGATTGTTACAACCTTTAGTTAAAGGCAACCAAGTTGGCATGTTGACATTTGCTGTCTATAACTCCAAACATCACTCCATCACATACTGCTACTGAGTTTAGCCTCAAGGAAGTCAAAAAGGACTTCCAGAAACTTAAAATAAAACCCACTTTTCCTTAAGCACCAGAATGGTTCAGGCACAGCCTGCATGGTTGAAGATAGCTAAAGATTATTATCTGAAGACTGCCTGACACATATTGAGAATTACCCTCAGGGGTCACATTATCCTGCTCAACCCACTTGCCCTAATAATTTATCCCCTTTGGAATATTAACTGATGTACCAGAATTCCCTCCAGGAACACCTATCCTCAGTAAGTGACCTTCAGATTAGAATCAATTGCTAGTTTTCAAGCAACAGTCTGTGGCTTTGCTTCTCTGTTTCTATTGCTGTTTTCATCTTGAATTAAAGCCATGACTGCACTCCACACAGAAAAAGATCAACTCTGGTCCCTTTTGAAATTTTGTTGACCAAGATGAAAGGATGGGTAGCTCTTTACTTTCCCACTACAGATGAAATTAGAAAGGGAATCTGAAGGAGCCTCTCTTTCTTTAATCCAGTGATATTTTCACTTCACCCAGAAGCATTCAAGCTCAGCCAGTGGTGGGACATTATGAACACTTTTCTTGCCACCTCTGCCTGATTGGCATGTGAATCTGTTTATTCTCAGTCTAGCTTTTATTAAAACAAAATTATTGCACTTATTTATTGTAAAAGTTTTTTAAAAAAATACTTTTATTTATGAACAGCATTTTGGTGCAATCTCTGCAAAGATGGCATACAGTAAAAAATATAAGGCACAGAAAATAAAATACTAAAAATGGAGTAAATGGGAGGACATGAGTGCAATCCTTCTCAGTGGCTGTTCCCACCCTCTGGAACTCCTGTCCATGGCAGGCTAGATGGGTTCCCTCCTGCTTTGCTTTGTCTGACAGGCAAAGATGTTTCTGGTTAAGGGGAGCTTTTTACTGGGAATGCTTGATCTATCTTTTAAACTTTTGGTTGTTTTTAAAATGATTTTAATGTATTTTAGGGGGTGATTTCAAATGTTTTTAAATTTTAGTGTAAATATATTTAATTTGCTATTTCTGGAAGCTGCCTTGGACTTATTCTGGAAGAAAAGTGACATATAAATGAAATAAATAAAATATAATAAATACTTTTATTAAACAGCAGCAAAAATAAAACAGAAGCAAGTCATCCACAGGTGATGTAAAGGCCTGTCTAAACAAGAAGACCAATATGGAAGGAAATTATCTGACGTTAAGAGCTCTCAGAACATAGGTTCCAAAGAACTGAGCTACTATTAAAAAGGCTCTGTTCCTGATACCACCAACCCAATCATTATTAGTGGCAGGCCAGAAAATAATGACTTTGATCTTATCTCATTTCAGAACTGGTATTATAACAAAGAGATCATTGGAGACTCACAAACAGCATGGCAGCTGCATTTTGCACTAGCTAAAACTTCCCAATCAACTTCAAAAGTTGCCTTACACAAACACCATTCAGTATAAAGTACTTAGGTCAGTCTTCTTATCTGATATGGTGGACCAATATGGTTTTTTCCCTATTAAGCCAGGGATTTGTGCCATACTTGTGCTTATTGACTAACAATTGTTTCTTTCTTTCCTGTAACTCACCAAGGACCAACAGCCAATGTCTTGTGGACCAACATTGGTCAATTCACTACATCTTTGAGTAGTGTCATGGTACCTTATATTAGATCCAACCAATAGTTTCGGATTGGTTGGTGACCAGACTTAGTAGAGTGAAACAAAGATGGGTGCCATTGTACTTTCTCAAAATGGCTCAACACTATGTTATTCAAGGATACTGTGGGCAATTGGAGTGATGGCTTGCCAGTACTCATAGGAGCACCAGTAAAGGGTGCAGGATTAACAGCAGCAGCAGAGTGTAAGGAATTATGTTGTCTGATGATTATGGACTTGTTCAAGAATAGTGATAAAAAACACTGCCCCTCCCTGAGTTCTATAAAAGGTAGAGAACAGACATTGAACTTACAGAGCCAGTCAGTTGCAATTAGGTGGCAAAGAAATTAGTGAGGAAAGATTAGCCAGGAATTAGTCCCATTCATTTCAAACTTGAACTGGACTCAACTAATTTGGATTCATACTATATAATGTTGTGAAATAGTAAGAACTGAGTGGCCTACAGGGTCACATGTGATGCTGAGGACTCCCTTGTGATATCTAAATACCTAGAACTCCAGGTGCCCCGATGCAATTTTTACTCCAAAACATTTCTAATGGGAAAGAGTGATGTTCTAAATAACTGCTTCACCCTACCCCTCCTGACATACCATCCCTCCAATATCTAAAAAGTAAGAGCAAGCGACAAGAACATCACTTCTGGATTTGGAAAATAGCAATGTGTAGCCCCTGGAGGGTTAGAAGAACCAGAAAATAGGCATTCAACCCTCTGCATTATGCCCACTTCTGGAATCTGAATTCTGATCCCTTTGTCTTTTTATTGTGTTCCTCCATTTGATGTATGTTTGTTACAATGTATTTGCAAGTACTACAACCATTTCTGTGACCATTAGTAATGGATTTCTGAAAACATCTGAAATCATGTGATTGCCTCCTAAGCAATCTCATCCCACTTTAGGGTAGCTCAACCAGTCCCTGATCAATGGGAATAGAAGCATTACTTGTCACTGCTGAGACATTTTGATTTGTATGATCAGTACAACAGGCAGTGGAGACAAGATGACAATATGCCCCCTGGTTCTCTTCACCATTCCTCGGCAGCTTTGATATCGATCTAATGTTAAATGTGAGAACCTCTGTCTCTTTGCCACTGTCACTGAGATGCAGACAGACAGTCTACTCCAATGCTTACTCTCAGTCTGTGAAAATAGACTGTTATCTTCCCCTTTGACCTATCATTTTTAGTATTTTTGCAGCACCATGTTCAAGGCTCCATATGGACAATGGAATCTTTTTTAATTCCTTGTGACTGAAAATTCACTTGATGATGCTCTTAATGTCACTCCAAATGTTTGCATATCTCTATTTTCTCCCTGGAGACTGGAAATCCAGAGATATTCAACTTTGCTTTTTTATTAATTCCTTGAAAATATGTTTGAAAGAGAAAAGCGCATCTTTAGTGGATTAAGGAAGATCATTCTCATTGATTTTACATTTCCAGTACAGCAACTGGAAATGGAAAATGATTGCAATTTACATCATGGAAACACAGCTAATGTGAGGAGAACAAAAATATTATTGATTATCTATGATTAAGCAATTTGTAATGTATGCCAGCAAGTTCAGCCTTCCTGTACAACACATTACAAAAATGGATTCAGATGCATTTGTTCTGCAATCCAGGACTGGAATGGTACCAAAGATATCTTAAATGCATTCTCTTTTTTACTGTCATTACTTACCACTGACAAATTGGTCTTTATTAGGTATTAAAGGAGAGAGGCAATGCACAATTACTCTTACTTACTTACACCCTTATGGTGCACCAAATATACATATTAAGAGAAGCCTTTTGAAGATGAATTGCCCCATTTAAGAAACAGTGGGATGTCACTTGTAATCAATTAACCAAAAAGCTTCCGTATATGAATGGGTGACAGACCAGCTTACTTAACTGAATACTAAGCAAATTGAGCAATTTCTCTGAATTTTCAGCTCCATTTACCTTAGGCATTTATTAAACAAATCTTTAAGACCTTAACCAATTATCTCTAGACAGCTAAATAAAAGGCCCACATGACGTTAATTAATTGCAGATAGCTCAGAAAGCCTCTTTTATAAATGAGCTCTTATGGAGAATTTTAACTGTAAATATTATAGCATAGCAGTTGCACCACAATGACCTTTCTCTTTCTTTTTAAACACTCTCCTTGTGGATTTGGGGGCAGAGGGAACAGAGAACTTATGAGTTTTCTAGAGCTCCAAATGCAAATACATTTTTTGAGATTAGTAACAGTTTGTTTTCCTAATGTTTGGATGGCTAGTCCATGTGGCAAAATGTTTATTCTCATTTTCTTCTTTTCCTTTCTCCATGCTTTCAGATGATAAATAGATAGAACTACAATTAAAACTAGTCCAAAATGCTGTGATAAAGGGCTGTCTGAATTGGTGAGAGGAAATATATAACTTCTTGTAGAAATAACTTAATTGGCTACCAGTTTGTTTCCATGCACAAAAAGGGAATGCCATAGTCTGAAAAATTCAACATTGGTTTCTCAAAAACATAGAATCATAGAATCATAGAGTTGGAAGAGACTGCAAGGGCCATCCAGTCCAACCCCCTACTATGCAGGAACTCTCAGTCAAAGCATCCCTGACAGATGGCCATCCAGCCTCTGCTTAAAGACCTCCAAAGAAGGAGACTCCACTACACTCCAAGGGAGTGTGTTCCACTGTCGAACAGCCCTCACTGTCAGGAAGTTCTTCCTAATGTTGAGGTGGAATCTCTTTTCCTGTAGCTTGCATTCATTGCTCTGGGTCCTAGTCTCTGGAGCATGCCAGACTAATCTGATCTCTCTCTCTCTCTCTCTCTCTCTCTCTCTCTCTGTGTGTGTGTGTGTGTGTGTGTGATATTATTTCAAACAAGCTAGTAAAATATTGGCTACACAATGCAACTGTTCTGTCCTAGCCTCAGTGCTATTCAAGATCTTTATTAATGGCTTGAATGAAAGAATAGAGAGTATACTTATCAAATTTGCAGATGACACCAAATTAGGAGGAATAGCTAATACCCCACAAGATAGGATCGAAATTCAAAATGACCATAGTAGATTAGAAAGCTGGGCCAAAACTAACAAAATGAACAGGGAGAAATGTAAGGTACTGCACTTAGGCAGAAAAATAAATAAATAAATGCATAGAGATAGGATGGGGACACCTGGCTTAACACCACTACATGTGAAAGGGATCTAGGAGTCCTAGTAGGCCACAAGTTGAACATGGCAGCTAAAAAGGCCAATGAAATTCTAGGCTGCATGAATAGAAGTCTAGTGTCTAAATCAAGGGAAGTAATTGTACCACTCTATTCTGCTTTGGTCAGGTCTCACATGGAATACTATGTACAGTTCAATTAAAAAAGGACGTTAGCACACTGGAGTGTGTTCAGAGGAGGTCAACCAAAATGGTGAAGAGGCTGGAAACCATGTCCTACAAGGAGAGACTTAAGGAGCTGGGTATGTTTACCCTGGAGAAGAGACAGTTAAGAGGTGATATGAAGGGGTGTCATATTGAGGATGGAGCAAACTTGTTTTCTGTTGCTCCAGAAAATAGGACCCGGAACCATGGATGTAAGCTACAGGAAAAGTAATTCCACCTAAACATCCAGAGAAACTTCCTGACAGTAAGAGCTATTCAACAGTGGAGTGTGGTGGAATCTCCTTCTATGGAGGTTTCTAAACAGAGGCTGGATGGCCATCTGTCTGGGGTGCTTTGACCACTATTAAAGGAGAGAGACAATACACAATTACTCTTACTTACTTACACCATTATGGTTCTCTGTTTTAAAGTACTAATCTGTCAATATGTTAGTTTATTTAATTGTGTCTTAACGACTACTATTAATTAATGTACTTTGTCTTAACCCATGTGTGAGCTGTCAAAGATACCATTTGGGAGAGATGAAGGATATAAATTAAATAAATGAATAAAAATAGATTGTTTATACAGCCCTCCATGGGGTCATCATAAGATCTGAAAAAGAGCCTTGAAAAAACAGATTGCTCTCACATAACACTTCCTCCTGATATGGATTCGAAGAAGAGCAGAGGTCCCATACAAATATAGTTCTAGAAGTAGACTGTGGTGATGAGGTATGTGTTCCCATATTCCTACTCAATGTATTAATGTCTCAACCAGTCAATGTTCTTTCAAGGTGAAAATATTATACTGAAATCCCTTTTAGAGTATTTTTCTATTATCACTTGATTATTCCTTAATTACTACATTATATCACTATATTGTATTAGATTGGATTAGATTTTCATGTTTTTTAAAGTTGTAACATCACAGACAGTTTAGATAAAGAGGACTGGTAAAAATACAAATGAATAGGTTTCATGTCTAAATTGCACTGCAGAAATAAGGCAGCTTGGCACCACTTTAAATGCCATGGCTTAACCCTATGAAATCCTGGAATTTGTAGTTTGTTGTGGCAACATAGCTCTTTGACAGAGAAGGTTATCTTTATAAAACTACAAATCCCAGAATTCCATGACATTGAGCCATGGCAGTTAAATCAGCATCAAACTGTGTCATTTCTGCAATGCAAATTAGACAAAGTGCAAGCCTGCACTCTCCCTAGAAATGCTAGAACTCTTGAACTAAACTGAGGCAATCAGACACTGGATAGATCATGAGATGTTGTGACCCACTGGAAAGAAAATAAGGGTTGACAAAGAGGAAAGTGTTAGGAAAAGAACGATACAGCACTAAAGGTGTCTTGATTCAGTCAAGGAAGCATGGCCCTGCAAGACTTCAGCAGATCAGCTGATAACAAGGGTCCTGAAGACCTCTCATTGATAGCGTCACCCTAAGCCACAGTTGATTTGACAGGAAAGGAAAACAATAGATATTAAAGACAAGACAAATAAAACAACCAAGGCAGTCCTTATCTGTCCAAGGATGCAACCCTACATATATTTATCTGGGAACAAAGCACACTGAAATCAGTGAGGTTTCCTTCTGAAAAAAACAAGGAAGAAGGTACTGTATGTCTTTCAAAAATAAATGGCGAACAGGGAAAGATAATTCTGAAGGTCTAGTCATGTTAATTGCAAACACAATAAAGAGTCCTGTAGCACCTAAAAATTAGCAAACTTTATTTTAGCACAGTTTTCATGGATACTGTTCATAGCATTCAGTTCACCTCCCCCTCATCTGTAGCTCCTAGCCTTTGGATTAATTCTCATTTAGCAGGAAAGCAAATCCATTCTTAAAAACCTTCTCAGGGATATTATAAACCATGCCTTTTGATAAGCAATTTGTATAAAGTATAGAAATTTGTATGAAGTCATCATATAGCCTGCAAAAGCAAAGATCATTGTCAGAGAAAAATTGAAATACGATCAAGGGAAAACTCATGAACTTTTTCTGTAAAAGCAGCTGCAGCTAAACATTTGGCTACAAAATGGCATGTGATTAACCCTGCAGTAAAATGAGCCATAACTGCAGTGCTGTTCAAACTTTCCGGAATCAAAAGGAATAAAAGCCTTGATTTACTTCCTTAGAAGTAAAAAGTATAGGTCTGAAACAAAGCTAGATGAAAAAATAATAATGAAAGGTCAAAGGAAAGGTTACTATGTTTCTTGGGGTCTTGCTTTGCCAGGTTGTTTTATTGATGTGGGAAAATACTATCTCAGGTGTGTGATTCTCTCCTCTTTCCTATTTAAGTAGTTGAGCATTCAAGAAAAACACAGAGTTTTTTAGAGGCTTGAAAATGCCATACATATTTTAAATGTACTTAAAAATCTGACTAATTTCCCCCTCCATTACTCCTTTTCGCCTCACATTGTCTATATAATTCTTGCCTTCCAGTATCATTAAATAATTTTTTTTTACATGCTCCATCCAGTCACAAAGCCAGGCTATGGATTTGGTGACTCATACATTTAAAATATGTGATTAAAGTTGGTAGGACTTAGCTAGACATTCAAAGTCTTTTCTGTATCAAGGTTTGAGTCAGTTCATTGCAGAATATAAATCAAGTATTAGTAGAGCAAAAAGTAAAGCCAGTGAAAGAGAGAGAGAGACACAGAGAGAGAAATAAGGTAGAAGAGATAAGAGAGAAAATAAGAAACTTAATTGATTTAGAATTCCAGTGTATGTCTGTGCAGTTTGAGCCTTTCTCCAGAAAAGGTTCATTTTCCAATACATGCTTGAAAAATATTAATGTAGGTATCATTGGTAGGCAACATTACAATGATCAATGTTTTCTGGATTAGTGCCTACAATAGAAAATAGCAACAGAAAATTGCAATAGCAATAGAAAAATCCATGAAAAATGAAAACAAAACTGAAGCAAGCTAATTTCAGGGCACCAATTTTGACACAAAGGGCATCCTTAAAGTATTTCTTAACTGTCAGCCAGGACCCATTATCTTAGCCCTCTTTCAGGTTTTTCTTGGTGTTGCATAGGAATGGGAAGAATATTTGCAAATATTTGAAAAATTGTTGAAAAAACACATTGCTCAGATAGAAATCTTCACAGTTTGGGATTTATTCTAAACACAATTCATCCATGGTTGTTTTGCACACTAAAGAGCCTTTTATGTGCAAAAAATAATATTGTTTCTTGTGTAGAAAATATTGCTTTCTCTGCAAAGTTCCAAACTACAAATGCTAATCTTTGGTTTTCCATTATGTCTGAACTGGCTCAAAATCTTATTAGATACAATAGATCTTCAGCTTTGCTGATTTTATTTTATTTGCCACCTGGAATTTAAATAGATGGGACTTCCAAATTTCAGTAGTGCAAACCCTTAAATTAAAACACTTCTAATCTTTTAAAATCTAAGTTTTAAAAATGTTAATCTCACTTTTTGAAATGCAAATGATAGAAGTAGGTCGTTTTATTAGAAATGTAAGCTTTTTAACTAATAAATCTTACATATGTCAAAGTGTTCTCTTTAAGAGCTAGGGCATACTTACACTTGAGTTCTGCAGTAATCTGCTGCAATTTCATACTAAACCCACAAGATGGAAAGATTAATGTATTAAGAAAAGGCACAAGGCATTTCTGAAAATGAGCATGTAATTTCACATTCTTCAGGTATTCATGGAACATAAAAGCTTGTTGTGTGGCACTAAGAGCACCAAAGTGGTCTTTGAAGTTTCTAGCACCTAAACCCAGATCCTTCACTCATTTTTCTTTTAAAAAAACATCTTTCAGAAAGAAATTATAGGTAATGACCACCAAATTGGTACCTTAATTAAAACGAATATATTTTATTGGAGGAACTTGTTGTTTCAGTGCTTCTTCAACGTACAACTCAACCACTCACCACAATTGCTGCAATCTATTTTACTTAACATTACAGCTGCATTACCTCAAAAGAGCATGGACTTTCTGATATCCTCCTTTAACACATAATGTGTTCCTTAGTGCAAAAGAAAAATACATCATTTCCTGCATTCAGTGGGAACCTTGGCTTTCTGAGACCCATTCAGCATAGTGTCATAAATCTTTTTCCGCAACATAGAAAGCTTTGTAAAACTTACAGTCTCTTACTTAATCAAATGTTTTCATGATGCCTTTCTCAAACAACATCCAAGAAATAGAAATGATTCAATATTTCTTTTGCTGCTTTTGGCTCCTGTGTACTTTAATTTATATGCACATTGAACATTGCAAGAGTAAACACAGGAGAAAAAATGAGTGTCACATACATGAGTGCGCCACCTTCAATATGTCATTGAGTGATTCACACAGTACAGTAAAGGTGGTTTCAGGATCAAATATAACTTGTAAACTGTATGATTACTGAAAGAGTAGACTGCAGTTTACTAAGGGTCCATAACTCAGTAGCAAAGCACTACTTTTCATGCAAAAAGCCCCAGATTCTGTTACTACTGCTTTTAGTACTTGGAAAAAAACTTTTGCATGAGCCTTTGATTAAGTTATGCAATATTAGGTGTGATAATCTGAGTCTCATAAATCATTTTCATGTGTTCTTTTCTTCCAGTCCCCATACTAATTCCAACAAAAGGCTTCTAAAATAGTCGTAGGTATGGCAGCCAATTTAAACTTTATCTGTGTGAATGGATAATCCATATAACCAACAACGTCTGGAGATGCGTACATTTTTTAGAAAGAAAAAAATGAAAATGATTTACGTTGAGTATATATGTGTGTGCACCCACCCACCTACACATATATGCATACATACATACAAACAAACAAACAGACAGAGATGAATATATATTTGGGAAGGATAGTATTAATTTTCTTCCTTTCCACTCAGCATCACCTTATTGATGTACCACTGTACAAGAATCAGAATTAGCAGTAATGTATGTAGCAAAATTTTAACATCTGCGTTTGCTACGAAACTGATAAGTAAATTCATCCAGAATCTGAAGAGAATTCTGGGGTTACTCTTGAGAGCAAGCTAAAACAAGCTTGATAAAACTAGCAATTTTGCATATGGGTGTGGTAGTTCTTTATATGGTTGAATTTGAAAATGCCTTCTTTGTTAAAATAAGACCAATTTTTAAATAGGAAAAATAATCTATGTGAGCTTTCAAACTGTCCTAGAAGAATTTCTGTGGAAAAAGCTATCCAAAGTCATATATTCTGGTTAGCAGTAAAATCAACAAGAACTGGAGTGAAATCTAAAAGGCTGACAATCTGGAAGGCCAAAAGTGTGTAGCAGGAGAAAAGGTTTCAAATGCTAACCTACCATGTTACATTAGTTTAACACAGAACCTTACACTGTGGGAGGTGTGTTACCTTCTGTCTAAATGCCCAAAGCCATCTGTCCTTCAAAAGGGTATTCCATAAGAAAAAGCAATGTTGCTGAATGTTTAGTTTTTGAACATATTGGCCTGTTACAGACAGCCAAAATAAAGCTGCTTCGAGTCACAGTGGAGGTATGGTGTTTCAATGATGCATGCATCCTAAGAGTCCAGAAGTCGCACCAAAGCCACGCTCCAGACCTAAGGACTGGAGCGTGCTTTGGTGTGGTTTCTGGGCTCTTAGGATGCATGCATCATGAACACCATACCTCCACTGTGACCCGAAGCAGCTTTATTTGGGCGTCTGTAACAGCATAGTATCTTAATTGCATTTTGATCATTTATGTGCTTTAATCATAGAAACAGATATAGAAAAGATAAAATATAGAAAAGATAAATATAGAAAAAGAACCTGATGAGCTCTCCAATCCATCTTCCATAACTACTAGAGAACTGTATAACATTATATGTACATTCTAGTTTGCTTAGGCAATAGCAGGAAAAAAAGGGGGGGGGATGGTGTAATTCAGCCAAAGATTATCAAATTATAGTGCTTGGAAGTACATAGAATAATGTGCACATAAACTTCAAGATGCTATATCAGAAAATAACCTATAGATGAGCCAGTTGTCTTTCAGGATGCATTTACAAAACAAACAGCCACAGCACTAGTTACCAAGAGGTTAGGTTACTTTTAATATTGCTATATCGTTCACATTTCATCTTTCAAAATATTATTTTCCATCCCCCCTCTGAATCAGTTGAGTCTTACTAATTTCCTGCTACATGTTTGATTTAGTTTCATTTTAAAAATTACTATTTTTCAATGAGGGAAGGAGGATTAGTTTTTTCCCCCTACTACACAAAAGAGATGCATTTTAAAAACTGATAACACATATATTTTTAATTAGTTATGTTAAAAGCTAGCTCAAGGACATGAGCCGGGGGGGGGGGGGTTGGGGGGTCGGGACCCCCCTATCAGGCCCTGGGGGATTCAAGCTCCTTCCTCCCCCCTCCCCTCCATTAAAACCACAGCGAGGGACAGAGGAAAGACAAAAACAAAAGTTCCCCTCCCTCTGCTCCATGGCTTTAATGGAGGGGGGAGGGAGGAGGAAGGAGCTTGAACGCCAGTTGCAAGTCTCAGAGAGAGAGAGAGAGAGAGAGGGGGGGGGAGTCCCTGTGACTCCTTTCGGCTTTCGTTTCCTTCAGAGTCCGGCTTCCACTCCTCCTCCTCCTCCTCCTCCCCTCACTCCCCCCTCCTTCCTCCCTTGTGCTTTTTGCAGAAGAAGGAAGAAGAAGGAGAAGGAAGGGAAAAAAGGAAGGAAGAATAAGAGGGAGGGAGAACTGAAGAAAAGAAGGAAAAGAAAGGAAGAGGAAGAGGAGAAGGTGAGAAAGGAAGAAAGAAAAAAGGAAGGAAGGAAGCTTCTAAAAGGAAATATAAATGAAGAAAAGGTGACTTCTAACTTTTAGCTGTGTTACATCCATGTACATATAGTATAATAATAATAATATAATACATAATAATATCCCTTACCCAAAATGCTGAGGATTAGATGTATTTTGGATTTGGAGTTTTCAGATTTTGGTATATTTATTACAGTATGTCTAATGGGATATAATGGGGAGATGGGATCCATGTATGTTTCATATGCATCTCATAGACATAGACTGAAGGTATCTTTAATGCACAATATTTTTAATAATGTTGTGTCTTCTGCATATTGAGCTTCAGCAAAACCCTGAGACCACTATGCCTTGTATAATTCAATAATTCAGTAATTGATCTAAATCTTCAGGATTTCCAAGTTTCCTGAGTTGGGGGTCAGACCAGATGCTCTCAGGGTCAGTTTGTGGGGTTTCGGAAGTCCAGAGAAAGGAGACTCAGACTCTACTCTGGACATTAATTAAATGCTTCACAAGGTATAGAGAGGAATGTTAAGATGGTATATTACACAATTTACAAATTCGGTCACTTATTACATCTCTTGTTTTAATACTTGGCGTCTTGCACCCTCTTTAAAAACAAAATGGGCTGAATTTAACCTGAGCTGAGAGTAACAGAGATGGAAACAAACATATTTTTTTTTGAGCAGTTTTTATGTTTGTGTTCACACATCCGAAGTGTTCTGGTAATTTTCCTGTGAAGAAAAGAACATGGTTTTCTGCACAAAACCCTACTCTTTTTTTTTTGCACAAGAACTATATTTGTTTCTTATCTTCAGATTTCTTGACTGCAATACCCATTCTGATCGATATTTGATCCAAGGTATGGGAGCTCTTTAACTATTTTGGTTTCATCATTATCTAGGTTGAAATTATGTAGCTCTCCATGGTCATTATTTTGTTTGCTTTATGTTCTGTAGTAAGCCTGGCTTTGCAATTTCATCTTCAGTCTTCCTTAATTATTGTTCCATGTCTGTGGAGCCTTCTGCTAGCAGTATGATGTCATCTGGACATCTTACATTGTTGATATTCTTCCTCTTATCTTCACTCCTCTTTGTCTGATTATTTCTGCATAGACATTGAACAAGTAAGGTGAGAGAATGCCATATCGGTTTCATAGAATCATAGAATCATAGAATCATAGAGTTGGAAGAGACAGACTAGGGCCATCCAGTCCCCAACCCCCTGCCCATGCAGGAAATCCAAATCAAAGCATCCCTGACAGATGGCCATCCAGCCTCTGTTTTAAAGACCTCCAAGGAAGGAGACTCTATCACCCTCCGAGGAGTGCATTCCATGTTGAACAGCCCTTACTGCGGAAGTTCCTCCTAATGTTCAGGTGGAATCTCTTTTCCTGTAGCTTGCATCCATTGTTCCGGGTCCGTTGTTCTCCTCGGAGCAGCAGAAACAAGCTTGCTCCCTCTCAATATGACACCCATTCAAATATGTAAACGGGCGAGCATATCACCTCTTAACCTTCTTTTCTCCAGGCTAAATCCCCAGCTCCCTAAGTCTTCCTCATAGGCAGGTGTTCCAGACCTTTCACCATTTTTTCGCCCCTTGGACACGCTCAGTTTCTCAATGTCACTTTCTGAACTGTGGTGCCCAGAACTGGACACAAATTCTAGGGGGGGGGCCTGACCAGGGCAGAATACAGTGGCACTATTACTTCTCTTGATCTAGACACTAACTTCTACAGTATTGATGCAGCCTAAAAATAGCATGGGCCTTTTTAGCTGCCCGCATCACACTGTTTCACTCATGTTCAAACTTGTGGTCTACTTGGACTCCTAGATCCCTTTCACACGTAGTTTTCATTCAGCCGGTGTCACCCATCCTATATGCTGTGCATTTTATTTTTCCGCACCTAAGTGCCAATACCTTACATTTCTCCGTGTTGAATTTCATTTTGTTAGCTTTGGCCCAGCTTTCGAGTCTATTCAGGTCATTTTGAATCTTGATCTTGTCCTCTGGGTGATTAGCTATTCCCCCTAATTTGGTATCATCTGCAATTGATAAGTATGCTTCCAATCTGTCATCCAGGTCATTGATAAAGATGTTGAATAGCACTGGACCCAGGAACAGAGCCCTGTGGACCACCACTGGTTCACTTCTCTCGCAGGATGAAAAGGAGCCATTGTTGAGCACCCTTTGGGTTCGGCGGTCCAACAATTACAGATCCATTTAACAGTTCCTTGTCTAGCCAACATTTTACAACTTGTTTGCAAGAAGGTCAGTGGGGAACGTTTGTCAACGGCCTAACTGAAATCAGAGATATCATATCCACAGCATTCCCTTCATCACCAAGCTGGTAATTTTATCAAGAAAGTGATCAGGTTTGTCTGGCTGACTTGTTTCTCTGAAACCCATGTTGACTTTGTGATTTATGGATGCCTCTAGATGTTCACAGACCTCTGTTTAAGAATGATCTGCTCCAGAACTTTCCTAGTACTGATGTCGAACTAACTTGACGATAATTGTTGGGATCCTCTTTTTTCCCCTTTTTGAAGATGGGGACGTTTGCCCTCTTCCAGTCTGCTGGGATCTCTCCTGTTTTCCAGAGTTTTCAAATAATATTGCCAATGGCTCCGATATTACATTTGCCAGTTTCTTTTAATACCCTTGGATGGAGTTCATCTGGTCCCGAACTTAAATTCATTTAGATAATAAGTGTTCCTCTCTACTATCTCTTTACTTATTCGTACTGAAATGCCCCTATCCTGTCCTCTGTTCCATTATCCTCAGGTTGAGCACCTCTTGCCTTTTCGGGAAGACTGAGGCAAGGAAGGTGTTGATAATTCTGCCTTTCTCTGTCTTCTGTTAGCATTTTGCCATCTTCCCACGCAGTGGCCCTACCGTTTTCCTTTCTTCTCTTCTTTTGCTGGGACATACCAAAAAGCCCTTTTTTTGGGTCTACCTCTCTAGCAAGCCTGTTCATTCGGTGCCTTAGCTGTTTCTGACTTACCCCTACACATGCCTGCTATTTCTTTGAATTCCTTTTTGTGATTTCCCCCTTTTCCATTTATTAACATGTTCCGTTTCAAACTTAGCTCGGTGAAAGTTCCTTAGCATCCACCTGGTTCTTGAGACACCTCCCTTTTTTCTTTCTCACTGGAACTGTTTGAATTGTGCCTTCATTTCTCCCTTTTGAGAAAGTCCCATCCGTCCTGAACTCCTTTACTTTTAGTATTTCTGACATGGAATTGCCCTCAGACTTCTCAAGTTTACTGAAATCTGCTCTCCTAAAGTCTGGATGCGTGTTGACTATGCCTGGCTTCTCCTTTCCACTGATGTACAAACTCCAGAGAACAGGTCATTCCACCTAATGATGCCCACCACTTCACCCCATTTAACCAATATCATCCTGTTGGTTAGGAGCAGATCTAAAGAAGCTGATCCCCTTGTTGACTCTTCCACTTTTTGACAATTGTCTTCCAGGAAAGTGAGCAATTTGCTAGACCTTGAGGATTTTGCTGAGTTTGACTTCCAGCAAATATCATGATGTTGAAGTCGCCCATCACTACTACATCCTCTTTTCTGACTGTGTGGTATCTGTTCTAGAAATATATCATCCAATTCCTCAGTCCTGACTTGGGGGTCTGTAGTAGACTCCCACCGTAACATGTTTCTTTCCCTCCCCTTTAATTTTTACCAGATCTCTCCACCTGCTTCCATGATTGAGTTCCTGGATCTCTTCACTGGTGTAAATATCTCTGACATATAGCTGTGCTATTCCTCCTCCTTTCTTGTTTGGCCTATCTCTTTAAAAGGTATATACCCCTCTATGTCCACATTCCAATCATGAGACTCATCCCCAGGTTTTCATGATGCCTATTATGCAATTTGCTTGTTGTACAGGAGTTCGAGTCATCTTGCTTCTTTCCCATGCTCTGTGCATAGTGTAGAGACATCGCAGACCATAGTTCCCTTTTACTTGCTGGCCTGTGCAAGTTTTTTTGCCTCTCCCACTGTTGGGTGGGCCTTGCACGTTTTTCTTGTTTCCTCTATGCCGTTTGACTATTTTCGCCATCCCTTTTCGCCTTCCTAATATGTCCCCTTCCCCTCGGAACTCAGTTAAGCTCTCCTGATCAAGTTCTGAGACTGTTGGCAAAACATTTCTTCCAACTGGCGTGAGATGCAACCCGTCTGTTGTCAAGAAGTCCCTCCTCGTGGAACCGCAGCCATGATCGAAGAATCCATCCTTCTCGGCGCGACCATGCGCGAGCCAGTTGTTCACATCGCTATTTTCCTCTCCCTCCCTGGACCATCCCCTCAACTGGCGGAAGAGACGAGAGTGACACGGTACATCCATTCTTCAGCTTCCTACCAAGCGCCCGATCCTTGATGTTTGAAGGCTGTGTCTTGCATATCATTAGTTTCCCACGTGGACCAAAAGGAAGGGGTATTTGTCAGTAGGCTTGACCAGTCTTGTCAGCCTTCTCTGTCACATCACGGATCTTGCACCTGGAAGACACACAACCTCTCGAGAAATCTTGTCAGGCTACAAATCACGCTTTCTGTACCCCTCAGCAAGGATCTCCCCTATGACCAACGGACCCACTAGCCTCCTCCGAGCTTAGCTCCCTCGGGTGGACTCTCAGCGTCTCCCGCTGCGCTGTTCCCTGAAGCCTGTCCATGCTGCTCTTCTTCATCCTCCTTGATAAGGGAAAGAGCTTCAAATCGATTCTCTAGCTTGCAAGCTCCCAGAAACATTCTTCTTGGCTTACTCTCTTGTGACTTCCTCCAGCTGTCTGCCTCCTGTGTATGGCAAGTGACCTCTTCCACCCTAGCACTCTCCCTCTGCATGGTACTCATCCAAGATGGTGTATTTCTATTGTGTCCAGGAAATCCTCTTGTTCCCTAATATGCTGATGGTAACTACTCTGACTCCAGCGGCTGCACTTCTCCCCAAGAGTGCTACCAACTTGCACTTGGTGCATGTAAGTTCTCGACTCTGGGGGCAAGAAGAGAAACATCCCACAAGAGTTGCAGGTGACTACAGCAATCCCTCTTTGTCCATACTGCAAAGTCGTGTAGTAATGACTATAACAGTCAATCTACTGGATACTTCTTTAACGGAATGTACTGGCTGCCATCTGATACTTAAATAAGCAGGTTCTATTTCAATATCTGATTCTGAACCTGGATGCCACTTTAGTAGAGTTGTTGAGTTAAAGAAAACTAAAACTAAAATTCTCAAGCACACGGTCTCAAAATGGCTGCCAAGCAGCTCCTCTCCTTCTCCTCTCTCTGGCCGGACTGCTCTGAAAGGCTCTGGAAGTTGGTATATAAAGCTAGTCTGCTAGCTCCGCCCCCTTATGACTCACAGATGTGACTCACAGAAGCTCCACCCCTTCAGCAATGAGCACATGGTCTCAAGCACACGGTCTCAAAATGGCTGCCAAGCAGCTCCTCTCCTTCTCCTCTCTCTGGCCGGACTATTCTGTTCTAACAATTGCCTCTTCTCTTAAGTACTCATTTCTCATCAGGACTGTCAGATGTCGTGGCATTCCCATGTCTTTAAGAGCCATCAATAGCTTTTCACGATCAATGCAGTCAAATGCTATAGTCTAGAAAGCACATGCTTATTTTTTTTTCCAGAATTCTTTGGTGCACTACATTAGCCATTCTATGTTTGCAATGTGGTACATAGTACTTATTCCTTTTCTGAACTCTATTTGTACCTCTGAGATTTCTTTCTTAGAGAAACTGGTTCTTTATCAGAGTCTATGTTGCAAAATTTTAAGCATAATTTTGTTTGCATGGGAAATTAATGCTATGGCTCTATAGCTACTGAAGTGTTTTGTGTCTCCTCTTTTGTGGATGAGGTATTGATCTGTCTGTTGTGCCTCTATCTTTTCTGTGTGTGTGTGTGTGTGTGTGACAGAGAGAGAGAGAGAGAGAACCCAAACTATTGTGAATAGTAATCATTTCCAGTGTGTGTAAAAAACTATGGATAGGAAAGTTGAAAGTTAACTGTTCATTTTTCTTCTTTTATTTCTATCTTTTTCTGGACTAGTTTTTTCCATTCTTTTTTACTAATTATATTTGTAGGTTATTTTAATTTCTTTAATGTTTTATACAATCTTTCATAAAATATATTTTTAAAAAGAACACAATGCTTCCCATTCAAATTATGGCAATACTATTATATACTATATAACAC
>NW_024802934.1:2236242-2244066 GCF_019175285.1 Sceloporus undulatus
ATTATTATTATTATTATTATTATTATTATTATTATTATTATTATTATTATTTATATATATATAAGCCCAACCAAGTTCAATGAAACTAATTCCCAAGTACTGGTGTATAAACAGCAGTGAGAAACCTTTGCCCTCCAAATGTTTTGGATGACAATTCACACAATTCCATCTCACTGGCCATGTTGGATGGGGCTTAAGTAAGAATTGAGGCAAAACATCTGAGGACCAACATTTCCTTTACCATGGAAAATTTACCTGAGGGGAGATTATACTGTCAGAATCTTATTGGAAATCTGGGCATTATAGTCCAAAAAGTAACCAAATCCCCATATCTTTTCTTATCATGTATGAAGAGTCTATTTTTCTTAAGCCATGCAGCTTGGCCTTTATCACATTCCACAATATATGAAGACACTCTTGATATTTAGCCTCTGATAAGTACTTTTTCTCTATTGTTTAATTTAACTATGGTTGAGTAATGACGACTATTGCCTAAGTCTGGCAATTATTCGTCAATTTCTTTCTTGACAAGAAGAAAATAGTGAGTAAATAAATAATAAAAAAGAAGTTTAGAGGAGAAGGAATAAGGCAAAAAGGTGATATGTGATTATGCATTTTAGTGTAAGTAGTAGTACTATTCTGAATTTATAAGCCTGGAAATCATCTAATGCTAAAACACCACAGGCTCCACTAAGTATATGTGTTCAGGGATTAGCCTTAACTGTGCACCTCAGGAATCTGCAGGTCTAAATGGAGGTGATATTAGCCTCCATTAAATGTTCTCTGGGACGTAATTTATAGTTTATTCACAAGGGGAAACTTGGCAGGGGGAAAAAAGAAGGTAAGACGGCCAGCAGCTCCTGCTGGGATCAAGAGTATCATTTTAACTCTGCTTTAACCATTTCTTCACCTCACCACTTGTCAACACATAAATCTTGTGCTATCACTAAAAATAACTCAGTGACACCTGGGGAAAGCAAAAAGAGAGGTAGAGTGGAAGAAATGAAAGGGGGGAGGATGCAGAAAGACTGCTTGAAAACTGAGCTGATGAAGGTTAATTGAACACACTGTATTAGGTTTTTTCACAGGCCAGAACATTCCTTAAAACAAAAAATTGGAAAAGAATATGGCTAAATGACTCCCCAACACACAAAAAGTTTGGTTTTACTACAGTGTTGTGCTGGGGGAAGGAGACTGTTCTTTTTATTGTACTGTGAAGAAATGCCGTAATCTGGATATGGCAAAAATTCACTCTTTCTCCAAGCCCAGATCATTGGGCTTCTGTGCTACATAAAGGTCAGTGTCTACCCTGCTTTCTGTAGCACGTTGTATAGAAACTGGGGCACAGAGGACAAGTGATACAGACATGAAGATGATTGTGCTGTAGGAAGTGAGTTGCCCTCCTTGCCATAAAATTTAGAAAGCAAGAAGTGTAAAGCAGTAACACTGGTTACTTTTATAGCTCTTCTTAGAGGAAGAGGAGAGGATTGAACTAATCCACTGAAGATCAGCACTTAACTCCAGGAAAAGAACTGGCAGGTTTGTTAGAGTACCTCTGAGGGTTGCATCTGGCCTGTAGTTCTCCATGCCAGCAATAAAGCATGACTTGAATACAATGAGATTGCTGAAACTAAGCAGCTCTGGGTTTGGTCAGTTCCTGGACTGCAGGATGAGCATGTAGGTTACAAATAGGATGTTTTTGCTGACAAGTGTTCTTCTACAGAAACTTTGGTTTACTCATCATTCCATTAAAAATCTAATGCCAAGTACCTATTGCCATTAGATTTATGTTTTGAATCCTGTTGCAAGTCTGAGCTAAAGCAGACTATTGAATCAATGGGATTCAACAACATGTTAATTCACCAATCAGCACTTAATTCAATGGAGAAACTAACAGGGTTCAGACCTATTTATAGTTTGGTCAGATGAAAAAGAAGTTATGGTTCATAGGTCATCCCTGGCTAATACCTGGATGGGAGACTACCAATGATGCTTGTCGGCTGTATTTCATAGAATCATAGAGTTGGAATAAACCAAAAGGGCCATCTAGTCCAACCCTCTGCCATGTAGGGAGACACAATCAAAGCACTCCCAACAGACAATCATCCAACCACTGCTAAAAAACTTCCAATGAAAATGACTCCACCACGCTCTGAGACAGTGTATTCCACTATCAAACAGTGCTTACCATCAGGAAGTTTTTCCTACTGTTTAGGTGAAATCTCTTTTCTTGTAGTGTAAATCTATTGCTCCATGTCTTAGTTTCTGGAGCAGCAGAAAACAAGCTTGTTCCATTTCCGATATGGCATCCTTTCAAATATTTAAACTATGGCTAAACATCATCTATTAAACTTATTTTTTCCAGATATACAAACATTTCTAAGCTGCTCTTCATAGGTCATGGTCTCCAGTTTGGTTGACCTTCTTTGGATACATTCCAGCTTGTTAACTGTTGCTGTTGTGTGCCTTCATGTCATTTCTGACTTAGGGCAGCCCTAAGGCAGATCTATCATGGGGGTTTCTTGGCAAGTGTCTTCAGAGGGAGTTTGCCACTGCCATCCTCCAAGGCTGAGAAACTGTGACTTGCTTAAGGTCACCTAGTAGGTTTCCATGGCTGAGGCATGTTTGTCAATATCTTTCTTGAATTGTGCTGCCCAGACTTTGACACAGAATTCCAGGTATAGTCTGATCTAAGCAAAATAGATTATCACTATTAGTAACCTTGATGTAGGCACTTTACAGAGGAAGGAACTGATAAAACAACCTCTGGTTATCCCTTTGGTAAGAAAAGCCTATGAAATTCATAGGGTTGCCATTTAACAGGTGTCCTGAAGGCACACACAAACAGAAAAAAATCAAGAACATGGATCACAAGCTACATCTGCTGAAATGTCCTTTCCTGTACAGTTACATACTTAAATGAGGGCTCTAGAGCATTTGCTCCAATTGCACCTTGATGATCTGGCCTTGGATGCTGTTTCCATGGTTACTTGGGAACAGGCTGCAATGAACTCAAGGACCATTACTTCATATTAGACACATGAAAGAAATGAATTTTCAAAACAGTTATGAACCAAAAAACAAACAAACAAACAAACCCAGAAGGGTTACACTAAAAACAAGGAAGTCTTGTGCCACCTTAAAGACCAGCAAATTTTAATTATGGTATAAATTTTGTGGATACGGTCCATATTATCAGATGTACTGACATAGATGTAGTTCCTCCACCCCTATATTTGTGGAAGATTTAAAATTCTTTGAAGGTCTGAATCTTAGGATTTTCTAGGACTTGCCATGTTGGTCACCTAAGCCTCCAAGTTTACCCAATATTGATCAACGTCAGTACTTCCCTAACGTATTATTAAGCTTTGGTCTATCAGGAATTTAACAGTTGCAGCTTTCATAGTAAGAATTATTCTAGTATCATAAATAGTGCAGATAAATATGCTGTCTTCAGTGGTGCAGTTTACAAAGACCTTGAATCAGCCTAGGCACAATCTTAAATTGATATTAAAATTATATAGAAAAGCATTACACCTTTTCTTCAAGCGTGTCTGCATAACCCTATTTGTATAATGGCATTTGTTTGAGTATCACACAACAACATTTATCAATAAAGGAATATCTTAACACATAAGAGTTTGAATTATCAACAATTACTTAGTAGCAGCAGTAGAGGTGGACCATCTTTGTTGAAAGAAAAGTCTGATGCCTTGCTGCTCAAGAGGCTTATATTTTATACCTTCTTCACCCTTCATTTTCCCACTCCACAACTCTCTCATCTGATCAAAAGAGGGATCTGAGATAAGATAGGGTGACATTACTATTCTACTTGTATTAGCCAGGGTACATATTGAAGTTTATGTTTCTCTCCCAACCTACTGGTGCCTCCTTTTCTGTGTGAATGTGTTTTGCTGACATTAGGGCAGTACCCTTCTACTGTCAGCCAACATGATTATAAGCCAGCTATTACCATCATTTAATTTTAGTTTATAGTTAGGCTGCCTCCCTTCCTGGAGTAAATTTGGTCCCCCCCCCCCCATAACAAGCCATTCTGCAATTCATTTCTACAGCTCCAAAGGCTTAAACCAGGCAAACAGAAATCTCAAAGCAGCCTAGCCTGTTACAGTACCTCTAGTGTTCATCCTGGACTTCAGAATGATTCTCATGTAACAGGAACACACCTAAAATCTATTCTTAACGATTTTCTCGAGGTTATTACAAACCATAATGAGCGATTTGTATAAACTATAGACATTTTGTATGAAGTCATGTTGAAGAGTGTAAAAGTGAAGACTGGAAACCTGAAATCCAGGATAATGTCAAGAACTTTCTCTGTGAAAGCAGTTGCAGCCAAATATTTGGCTACAGTATGGCATGCGATTAACTCTGAGTCAATGGGGAATACCTTTACCTTACCTTTATATGAGCCATAATAAATGAGCTATAACTACAGTGTAAAACCAGGCGCATGTTCAAGCTTCACAACTGGAAGGCTGGCTTTGCACTGTTGAGTAGAGAAAAGCCATATCTGGGGCTTCAGCTAGCTACTTTCAAGCCTAAAGAAGGTGACATTGTCCACCATTTTCTTTGACCACGCCAGTGTGAGAAAGGTCTGAGACTCAGAGGCATGGCCCTCAATGTGCTATCTGCCCATATCCCTGGGGGATGGGATAATTTATTTCCTTAACAGCATCACAGTACAAGATGTGTGTATGTGAAACCAGGAATAGCATAGTGCCCTGAACCACTAACAACCACAATTGATAATCCAGCCTTGCCTGGATCCATCCTATTGACTGCACAACATGGAAATTGACTTGGGATATTTCCAGTGTGTCCCAAGTAAAACAAATTGAGCCTTAGATTAAAGCTGTTTCAGGTTTTCATAGAACATGAAAAGAAAAATGGATTCAGATGTTAATAATTGGAACAGTATTACTCATAACCAGACAAACTACCAGTAGTTAGCCTAGACAACTGAGTAATGTTAATAGTGAAAAAGAACTGTATTTAAAAATCACCAAAGTGTTCTCTCTCCTCTCCTTTTTCTGTTTTAAAATACTAAATATAATATGAAAAATTGCTGTTGGCTCATAGCAACCTATGCAGAACCATTTTAATCATTTTTTTCCATTAATGTGTCTGAACTAATGTAAAGAATTGTGTGCAAAGGGCTAATTTATGAAATAATATGCATTTGTCATTGTTCCTGTCTGGGGTCATGAGGACAACATATAATGTGAATCGAAATATCTCCTCTCTGCTTGCAAATTCCAAATTTATAGTTTCATTCAGGCCTAAACATCTTTTTGGCTTCTAAAACTGAAAGTAATTTGCCAGATATATGTTGTGGATTTCTGGATTTCTGACTACCACCAGTACCTCGCTGGGACTGCACTCAAAGAGCTGAAGAAAGAACAGCATTTGTGTGTGTGTGTCTGTGTGTGTGCATGTGTGGGTGTTAAGTCATTTCCAACTTATGGCAACCCTAAGGTAAACCTAACATAGGCTTTTCTTGGCAAGACTTATTCCAAGGAGGTTTTCCATTACCTTCCTCTGAAGCTCAGGGCATGTGACTTGCCCGAGGTCACCCAGTGTTAACCACAAACATTTCATAGATGAAAACTGGGACACACGTGGCCAAAAACATCAGAGTGTTGTCAAGAAGGGAAGAGTTATTAATGAGGTAGAACATGCAAGCTAGGAAAGGCTTCAATGGTTTGCTTTTGTCTGAGATTCTGCCTCCTTTTTTCCTCTCCCTCCACTAAACTAATTGAGTACAAATTATTTTTGCAGTTTGAACATTGTCTGCAGCAAACAAAGTAAGCTGAGGACAAGGGGGAATTTGGAGGAGGAAAGAGAAACTGAAACATTTGAAAAGCAGCTGAAAACGTGGAATGGCAGAGGATTACTCAGGACAGTGCCTGCCAAACTGGTACAATTGGAGAATATGGAACAAACTTAGTGGGCTGCAGGATCCTTACCTTAATAACCGTTTCCATTATCCTGCCACTCAAAGGGCTTTTTAATGGAAAAATGAGAAAGAATGCTGGCAACAGGCTTTTCAAGTTTTTTTAAGTTCCATATATAGATGTTGTTCCCACAACACTTAGTAACTACAAAGTACTGCACTAGATCCCCTGGATCAGATAATGCTGCGTTGTTGTTGTTGTTATTGTTTTTGTTGTGTGCCTTCAAGTCATTACTAATTTATGGCACCCCAAGGACACTCTCACAAGGTTATACTAGATGGAAATTGAAATTATTTCAGTATTTGTCTAACAAAGAAAGTCTTTTTAACAGAGTGATTTTGCATTATTAACCACCACCACCACCACCCCAAGTTCTGATTACCTAACTAAAAAGCATGTTTGGCACCTTTCATTCCCTTATCCCATTTGGCAAGGGAATGTTTATGGCTCATAAGATATGAGCTCAATTCCCTGCTGGCAGTATGAATGGCTTGCACAGAGCATGTACACAAACAGGCCGGTAAAATGCTTTGTGTCACTCACATACTTTTTCTCAGTATACCATGTTCTCTTTTCAAAAAAATCATGAAGGACTGCATATTTCACAGCACAATATCTCTAAATATGAACAATGCCATTGCTCATGAAGGAGTTATTCAAGCACAGATGAGAACTCTAGAAAATATTATCAAGGTTGACTTTATGGCAGAGGGCTTACTTCTTCCTCCACTTAATGCCACAGTATCACATTTCTTCTTTCTTTATTTTGTCCTTTTCCCCCTTTCTTTTAAAAAAGTCCCTCTCCTATATGCCAGGCTGGATCAGCACCCTCATTTAGCTCCAAAAGGGGATAAAAGAAAAATGGTTGACCCTTTGCCTGGTCTATGTTCAATTGTTAGTCTTTCCTATTGACGCTGTCATATTTTCACTGGGATCAGCTGTCCAAACCATGCTAGATAATAGACCTATTAGCATCTCTATAGCTCACTTCTGTCCACTTAGTTACAGATTCATTCCCATTAATTAATTAATTAATTAATTTTTAATTCTGCCCTACTTCGGCTATTACAAATCAAGTCAGCTTGGCTAGGGGAAGGCACACTAGAAATATGAAACTATCTATCCATAAGGCACCCAGTAAGAAACTCAGATTCAGCAATCTGTAGTATTACTGAGAAAAGCAAAGCAAATTGTTCTGTATAAATACTGTTTTTGGAAAACTTTGGTTTAATTAAAGATACCATATCTGAAAGGTCACCAAGGAACATTAGTCCAGCAGTATTGAGGTCAAATGGCTAGCACTGGGGATTCAAAAACACTGTTTGTAATTATAGAAACAATTCCTTTCTTCTGACACACAACCAGTCCCATCAATAGCACAGGCCTTCCCAATGTCTGCACCCAGACTTTGGAACTTCCTGCTTTATAGAAGATTATGACATGCCAAATCTGCACCAAGATACATGCAGGGTGTAACGATCACCAATGGATCTTATCACACTGCCCTGTGCCCAGGCAGTAGGCAGCCCATATCACAGCTTCTCTGCAATTTATCAAGAATGGGATTTTGTCCTTGTGGAAAAGCTGCCAAAGAAGTCTGGGTTGGATATGGGTTGCCTGCTGCCCAGGCATCGGGCAGTGTGATAAGATCCACTAGTGAGGGTTACAACCTGTGTCTGTCCCAGTGTGGATTTGGTGTGCGATAATCTCCATAGAGGCAAGACTGGTTGTCTTCTTGTCTTTGTGTCAGCAAATGAAGACTTGTCTTGAAGAAAGCTTCAAGAGAGATTGGGGACCTTTGGCCTGTTACAGACAGCCAAAATAAAGCTGCTTCGAGTCACAGTGGAGG